>NC_049979.1:15981393-15984733 GCF_000003815.2 Branchiostoma floridae | reverse complement strand
AGATTAGGGCATTTATTTATTGAGTGTTTTGGTCTATTTGTGTCCACAGGTAGCCCGCAGGTCTACAGAAGGATTCACTGGCCAGCAAGATTCCCAGTTGCGGATGAATTGGAGTACCGATATATCCCAACAAATATCAAATGTGACATCATCATGAAAGCAAAAAAAAAAGAGAAATCAATGAAATAGCAATATTCAGGTAACGCACATGATACAAAACACACCAAATAAATGAAAACACCCATACAAAACATCACTTCCATCACACAGTAAGGCTAAGTAAAAGTAAGGCCAGCATCATGTAGTCACGGTCAGTCTGAGTTAAATGTCCACCGTACCGTGCCCAATGTAAGGAAAATCTCATCTCTGCATCTTTTATACTTGACATATCAAAAACAGTTTTCAAAACGGCATCTATATGAACCAGTGTCAATTACAGGGCCAGGCGTAACATTACTCATTATACGAAAGCCTATCTAAAACAACAACAAGCAGTTGTGACATTTTGGTCTAAATTAACATGCAGAAAGTTAATATGAAATATCTTTAAAAAGCTGTAATATAGAGTTTAATAGTGTGCACAAACAAACTCTAACCTTGTGGCTATTCCATGCCCCAAGATTAGAGTTCCTCTCTTCTTTACGTAAAGACCGGTCCCGCAAAATGTAGGCAAAAAAGAATTCCCTAGGGAATGCATGCGTGGAATTTTTAGAATTCCTGGCAACTCAATCGCAGTGCTATAAGAACGGCTCCGCCCCTGAGGCGTCGCCAAAAAAAAAAACAATAATGTTACGTATGTAACATAGTGCTTCATGCACATGAGCGCATGGATTATATGGTTGCAGTAGTTTGGCCCATTTTATAACAATATCATGTATCTATCATGTAAGTGATGTAAAACAATGATCACATCGGTTGGTTACGTTGGGAAATGTGATTTTAACGCGTGTAAGGCAATTCTCTCTCTCATCTTTTCACTTCAGAGGAATGGAAAGAAAGGTTCATGGCGAATGACAGAAAGAATCTGCTGTTCCACAAGAAAGAAGTAGTGCGTGAGGTCAACCCCAAAGTCTACTGTCCGTTCGCCGGCTTCTTCCTGGAAGCACATCCAGCGGACAAGTAAGTGGAGATTATCTGAAACAGAAACGAAACGATACAAAACAACAATAAAAAAACAAAAAACAAAGCGGCATTTAAACTTAGAAACCATTTCCTCTGTCTCCAACGTTACATCTGAGTGGTTGAAGTTTTGAAATATTTATGGTGTTTGCTATGTACCTTTTGATTAATTCACCACCGAGGCAACTCTTGGCCAGAGCATTTCTGACCTTAACTTAAGGCTCCAACATGATGTTTTTTTTAAAAACCATTTTCAATATTCCGGTTCTTCGCACAGTTTGTCTGTGGGTAAACTTAGTCAAAATCAAAACACTTATAACACGTGTACTTCATTCTCCCACGTTGATTTGAACCCGCGTCCTAGAACTCCGCTCGGGTCGTAGTTTCTAAGACACGGATTCATCTTTGCATAGGAAAATGGTGTACTTCAAAATCGAAAACAACTGAATATATAGGAAAACGACTTTAATTGATATATCAGGAATATTGTTTTTCATTATCAGGTACATCCTGAACAATAACCCTAAGAACAAACCAGAGCAACTAGCGGCCTTCATCAACAGGCACCTGGACTCCGTGATGACGTGGACACCCAAGCCTGGGTCCACAGTAGACCTGGCGCTGGCCCTGGGTGACCCCGCTGACCGCAGGTATGAGCTTTATTCGTCAACTGAAGAAAACGTTCTTTTAATAACATTTTTTTCATTGTCAAATCAAGGTGTTAGCAACCTCCATCGGGGATATTGGTTTTCTGAGTTGTTACCGGACAGGGAGTCCGCGACGAAAATCGAGACGTTTACGAATCATTCCTTGATATGTATGTGGATCAGGACCTCTCTCAACTTTCAATCACGTAAAGCTTAAACCCAGACGTACAAAAAGCACAGATATTACATAAGAATACATAAAAACGTTTCTATCCGTAGACTGCCGTGACGCCCTCAAACAAGTAGATGAGCAAACAAGTAAACAAGTAAACCATTAAAACCAACTTACTTACCAACTTAAAGACAGTAAGGAGGCAAATATACTTTGTATGTATCTGCTTTAGAACCAAATGACATGCTGTGCATTAAACCCTTCTCAGGCTCGCCATAGTCGATCCTCCACCCGAGACCAAGTTGTACAAGGACACCTGGGACTTCGACTTCTACATTGACAAGATCAACGAGAGTATAGACAACGAGATTTTTGCCTACCCAGATTGGATTCCGTTCTACTATGAGTGGATAGGGTTCAAGAACTATGACCTGGTTCTTCGGGTAAATGTTTATTTGTTATTTGTAAGTTGAGTTAACAGCTACGTTCTACTACCCTCAAAGTTATGTTTATTCCATGGCCAGTAGAATGGGAAGATGTTTTCGAATTCGACCTGTCATTTTCCCCATCCGTGCTCAATAATGCGTCAGCAAGTTAAGCAACTTATTGCCAAGTACCAAGTGAACGTTATATTTCATCATGAATATTATACACTGACTTGTACACTGACCGAATATTAAGATATATAACTTTATTGCACAACAATTGTACGAGGTACAAAGTATGGCATCTACATAACTACAGTGCTATAACTTAACTTAAGGCTTATCTAAATAATACAGGAGTTGTAGTATGGGATAAGTTTCTTACAATCATTGGAAGCTTTTACAATCATTTGGGGAATTTCTAATGTCAAAACCTTCTTTGATATATTTTCCTATATCTGCCATGCAGGGATTGTCACATGTCATTATGTATCTGAATTTGCACTTCAGGTCCATTTGGATAAATCCTTGTGTACAAAATGACAGCCTTCTGTATAGAGAATTGCGTATATCGGAATATTTGGGACATACAACCATAAAGTGATATTCGTCTTCGATTAGCTCTGGACAGAATGGACAAACCCTCTGATCGATAGATTAAGTAAGAATCATGGCACCAGTATTTGGCCAGCATCCACACATTTTATTTCAAAAGATGACTGCATACAGAAGTCACTGACGCCGACCGATCAGCCACAGCAAAAACCCTTTCGATGGTCCATGAAAATTACCCTCTCTCTTGTATAACTGAGCCTTGATCAACATTGCAGATGATAGAGACTGATGACTACTTTCAACCCGTGGAGGGAGGGTACGACTTTCTTGTGGACTTCATGGACTTGTCCTTCCCTAGTCAGCGACCTACCAGGAAACATGCGTACTTGGAGGTAACATCACGATTCAGAAAACTGTCTTTT
>NC_049979.1:15970284-15981080 GCF_000003815.2 Branchiostoma floridae | reverse complement strand
TGTTTTGGAAGAAACACTGCCCTCCACTTTGAACAGCAAACACTGTAAAGCCACGGCTCAAGGCAACTTGGTAGCACCTGTGAATGGCATTTGGACGTTTGTGGTAGTTGAATCTATCCAGTAACTGGTCTGTCCCTTCTAAAGTGTCAACGGCACGGTCCACAGTGTCTATCCAGCAGCCAAGACTCTTGTATGGCCCTGACAGAGGAACAATCATAAAAATTAAAACCTGCAGTCAATAAACACTTTATACAATGTAATGTTCTGGCTCAACAAGAAACTGCAAGATTAACAACTGCATTGATTTGAATTCAAAAATGTGAGTCCTATGTTTCTGACTATACCTAGAAATTGCATAGCTGATGGCTAAACAATGATCAGGTATATATGGGGACCGTAATATGAGGAATAACACGACGTGAAGTTTCTCTTCACACGAGGATCAACACGAAACGTGCCATTGCTCGCGTTCCGCTATCTTTGCACGCTCGCCCCAGGTAAAGGCCCATTACGTGCACTTCTTCAATTTTAGCGATGTCCGCACGGCCGGGAATACATTGCTATATTTTCCCGCCCCGGGTGAAGACTAGGGTCTCAATCCGGACCCATTACGTGCGTTTTTTTCTTCAATTTATCGGTCCGCACGTAGCCGTGGCCGGGCATACATGGCTATATTTTCCCGCTGTGAGTGATGAATAGGTCCTCAATCCGGCCCCATTACGTGCGTTTTTTTTTTCAATTTAGCGGTCCGCACGTAGCCGTGGCCGGGCATACATGGCTATATTTTCCCGCCCCGGTAGACTTGGCAGTCAATCCGGCCCCATTACGTGCGCTTCTTCAATTTTAGCGGTGTCCGCACGTAGCCGTGGCCGGGCATACATGGCTATATTTTCCCGCCCCGGTAGACTTGGCAGTCAATCCGGCCCCATTACGTGCGCTTCTTCAATTTCAGCGGTGCCCGCACGTAGCCGTGGCCGGGCATACACTGCTATATTTTCCCGCCCCGGGTGAAGACTAGGGTCTCAATTCGGACCCATTACGTGCGTTTCTTCAATTTTAGCGGTGTCCTCACGTAGCCGTGACCGGGCATACATGGATTGTCCACGTAAAAAATATCCTCAACTACCAAGGCTTTGGACACATATGGCTGAACCCGAGGTCATACCACATAGACACAATCACCACTCAGTTACGACAACGTTTACAAGATATATACGTGCAAAATTGGCATTCCTCTATTCGAAACAATTCCAAACTCTCATCTCTTTCTACATTGAACAAGCATTACAAGCAAGAAAATTACATTTCAACCATAAAGAGCCTTGACGTTCGTAGGGCAATCACACAACTCAGAATTGGCTGTCACAAATTAAACATAGAAACCGGAAGATTCCAAAAAATCCCTATTGACCAGAGGGTTTGTCCATTCTGTCCAGAGCTAATCGAAGACGAATATCACTTTATGGTTGTATGTCCTAAATATTCCGATATACGCAATTCTCTATACAGAAGGCTGTCATTTTGTACACAAGGATTTATCCAAATGGACCTGAAGTGCAAATTCAGATACATAATGACATGTGACAATCCCTGCATGGCAGATATAGGAAAATATATCAAAGAAGGATTTGACATTAGAAATTCCCCAAATGATTGTAAAAGCCTTTAATGATTGTAAGAAACTTATCCCATACTACAACTCCTGTATTAGTTAGATAAGCCCTAAGTTAAGTTATAGCACTGTAGTTATGTAGATGCCATACTTTGTACCTCGTACAATTGTTGTGCAATAAAGTTATATATATTATATATATATATTTTCCCGCCCCGGTAGACTCGGCGCTAAATCCGGCCCCATTACGCGTGCGTTTCTTCAATTTCAGCGGTGCCCGCACGTAGCCGTGGCCGGGCACACACGGATACATTTTCCCGCGCTGAGTGAAGACTCGGCATCATTCCTTGCGGAGGTAAAATGGACTTGACTTGAAACTGACTCTACTCAAGCTTCTGCATACCAAATGGCAAGGCGTATTTGACCAAGCCATGGCGGAGAAGGCACGCCGGTAAATGTTAGCATTGCGTGAAACTATAAACAAAGATCACCGCCATTTTGTACTAGCATTTACTATACAGTGTTTTCGATATAAAAAAAAAACCTTTAATTGAGGCGCACATGTGTTTTAAAATGTAGACTCTAAGTATGAAATTGTAAACATGATTACGATCGTAAAGCTGTTATTTAAGTCCAATAATAAAAATGAAGTACATGTTTGTATTATTGGGCAAGCGACATTTATCGTGTAGTTGTACGGTGTACGTTGCCGGCAAATGGCGTGCTTTGGTGTGCTCACGTGATATCATGATTTTCTTCGTCAATGTTCAGTGACAAGCTTCGTTTTTGCTTACAAGGAGGAAAGACGACTCAAAGTCGGAAAGAGTAATGAAACACAATTTCTGATAAAGCATCTCATAATTGACTTTATCCCGTTAAACTCGGTAGATAAATTGTTGTTAGCGAAACTTGACACGGAAAGTCACGTTTTGTGGCTATATATGTCAGTGTTAGTTTATCCAGATATTTTCAAACTACAAATAATTTTTCCACAACATGCGAGAATGGTACCTCCCAGACACCATGGCGCCACCGCTTTGTCGCGAGCCCGAAGCGGCATGACCAAAGGCGGCCGCGGGCTGTGCGGGAAAACTTGAATGTAGCAGACTTGTTGAACTAGGAATTCTCACGGTTACGGTGCACGAAATAATACTAACAAAATATGTGGGGCTTGTATCTAATCTCATTCAGCAATGGCAGACGGCTAGATTCCTCTGACAAATTAAATCTACGCTCAGCTATTATATAGTTATTTCATTTCAAACTTCATGTAAAACCCTACCGTTTTTTAAGATGTTGGCAAATACCTTTGAGATGGATAATGAGTTTCTGTTTGTTTTCTCTCCAATACGCAGGAACAGTATATCGAAGCTCCATCAGTGGTTTGAAGTGTCGGAGCAGGAGGTTAATTACAAGTAAAGCCTCCTTGGTCGAAGGAAGAACAGTTTGCCATAGCAAGAGCTACAGCAGTTGTGTTGTTCTGAAGTGTGTGTATGTGTCTGTGTGTGTCGTTCAGTTCTATATGTGTGCGCGTGTGTGTGTCGTTCAGTTCTGTTGACGATATTTTGTTAATCCTAACACTACGTTCGTTTATCCTAACCTTCTGGTTTCAACTAAGTAAGGCGCATTTTGTATGTAGAGTAGTTTATACAATAAATTATATAAAGTAACAATATTGAATAGACTTTTTTAGTATAAAGTGTCACTGACGAAGGAAAGTGGATTCTTTCCGAAACGTCTGACCGTTTCAAAACCATATCCAGTTGCTTGAGTAACTATTTTTGGCGTATTTTATAGTATAAAGATTGTAATATCACTCCTTTACAAGAACAATAACTCCAATGCCCGAAGCTTGTGTATAATAATATTGCCAAATATTTTTTATGGCAAACGCGGGGGGTGGGGGTGGTAATTGTTGTTTTCTTTAATTTGTCACGAAACAGACAAAACCCAAAGATTGTAATACACATCTGTGTCTAGAACGTCACGTCCCTGACTCTGGTGCACACTCTATTGTTCACACCTCGCTGTGACTTGAATGTCCAAAATGTCCGACAACAAATCAGCGCTAACTATTACTGAAAACCGACAGTACAGTCTGACCGTCGGGTCGTGAAAGACACTACACTATAGACGTCTTCATTCCTTCATCATTATCACCTATCAACTTACCTTTTGTTATATGTAAGTAGGGTCGGTGTGAACTTTCGGAACAAGTCGGAGCAAGGAGGTTAAAAAACAACCTCCTTGGTCGGAGGAAGAGTTTCTCACGCCGTTTTACTTGTATGTTGATCTCTTTCAACATCTTGTTATGACGAAACATTTCTGTTCTGGTTTGCATGAAGATTGAAACTTACCTTCTATTAATCAACTGTGTTCAGAACAACGGTTTTACCAAGGAGCTTGGTTTTACTAACACAAGTTGCGTCTTGACTTACCCTACAATAAATGACATTTGAGGAACAAGAAGAAAAACGAAAAGTCTTTTCTTGCAAATTAATGGTTGATTCTTTCCGTTTTCCACCTTCGAATAAGGAGATTCAAACTGTTTTTCTTTAAAATTTGGACTTTGTTACGCCTTCATTTAATTTGGTGGTAGGAACTTTATCATAATTCCTTTCACATTGTCTTCCTTCCTAACGATAACATTGGATCCATCCCAAAATACATTTATATACGAAGTATGGAATAAACAAGATACGGTAAAATATAAAGATAAGCGCCCAAAGAAAAAAACAACCACCCAAGAAAGCTGCTTGTCAGCATAACAATAGAACACCTTTACTTGGAAACAACCGCTTGAAAGAAAAACAATGGGAAAATTGCCCTGAATAGATTGGTGTTGAGTTTGTGTTCTAGAAAAGCTCCATTTTTTTAAAAAGAATTTGTTTTCATGTCTTGTTTATTAAAAGTTATTTGTCTTGGCGCTGGCTCTTTGCGTAAATTAACATTACTTCCAGTACGTATTACATGTATTTCTGACACGTCTAAAAACTGTTCTAGGCGTTTTTTTATCAACAACACATGTACATATACTAGTACATGTACAGTACGTCACACCATACTAGTGTCGTTACTTTTGAATCATCAAAGGCAAGTGTATACCATGGTGATAATTCGTCAGCAACTACTTCCAGCCGGGCCGCTATTACAAACGTCGGAAACACGGTACGTTGATAATTTAATATATAGAAATTTACAAGTAAACTGATACATTTGAAATGAGACACATTTGAAGGCAAATGAATCATGAATGTAAAGTCCTTTCCAAATTCTCTGATCGTGTCTCCACTGACAGGAGCAAGTTGGAAATAGAACATATCGTACTTCATTCGAATCAGCCAGATATACTTTGATTTGCATGCCATGGAGAACGTTGCCGATGCAAGTACTCAATACATTATACAATGGTGTTCATCACTCGTTGGCAACACGGTACGTTGATGATTTAATAGAAATTCATAAGTAAATTGATACAAATCTGAAAATTGAGACATGTTTGAAAACAAATGGATCATGAATGTTAAGTCCTTTCCGAATTCTCCGATCGTGTCTCCCCCGACATGAACATGTTGGAGATAGAACACATCGTACGGAGTTCATTCAAATGAGATGCGTATATTCAAGACATTATAGAATTATTTCCATCACTCTGTATTATAAGCTGCTGACAGCACCAATAATGAACCAAGGATAAAGAAAATGTTTCGTGCAGGATGTGTCACTCAAATTGATCGACGCGGTGAACTTGTCTCCACCCTTTTTTTAACCTCCTTGATAAGATGTATATAAGATTATAGATAGATATGAAATGAAACATACCAAACAGACGGGGAGGTAATAATTGTATCAAACCAATCGTAAATGAATTCTGAAATGGAGTATTTTACAATGTTAAAAAAAAGGTTACTCGTCCCAGGGAGTCTAGCGGATTGAAGTGGTAGTTCGGTAGAATCCCCAAAGAATTCGCCAAGGCTCTTATGTGAAGTGACACAATGGCTAGATGGAGAGAACTACATAATACGTATCTTTTTGTTACGATCGCTTGGCCAGAGCCTATGCTAAGAAACTATTAAAATTCCATCTGAATTTCCCGACACCTTCCGCTAAGATTTTGTATTTATTATGCCTCCCACTGGCGTTCTAAAATCCTGCAAGACTAACTGCCTCTGTACGATTGACTGGAAAACTCTGTAGAAATGACTATAAACTCTAGTCTGCTTCGCTCTTGTTATTTTCTTCGACCAGTGTGCCCGAAAACGCGTGGATTCCTGATCATATAATCCGTTTTTTTTTCTAATAGGTCCAACATTCGGTCCACCGATTTTTTTAGGTCCGGTTTTGTCCGGACCGGTACAATAAGAAAAACCGGTTTTGTACCGGTACACCGAACCGATACCCACCCCTAATGCAGACAGATGTTTTTATACCCCCCACCCCCCCCACCCCCAAAATATCGCTTAGTACGGATTCCTCTTCTTTCATATTTCGATCTAAGTCATCCAAGAAAATGAAATGAATTCTAAGAGGTTGTAACCTACTTGATTGTACAAATATATTTTGATCGAATGGCAAAACTTGGTTTGCTGACGCTGCTCAATCTAATAAAAAGTAAGGACCATGCCGGAAGTTGAGCCAGGAACACTATACCGACCCATTAACACTGCGTCCCTGGGAGCGGACGGGAAAACACCTCACCTCACCTCACCTAGTCCCATCCTCATCAGGAGGGTCGGGGACTATGGTTGCCTTCCGCACAAGTGGAAAAACAACACGTACAACCGTAAATAAACTTTGAAATGGAATATTTTATAATTTAGAAAGAAAAAGATAATTCGTCCCAAGGAATCCCGTGGATTGACGTGGTATTTCCGAAAAATCCCCGAAGAATTCGTCAAAGCTCTTGATTAAAGTGACATGACAGCCAGGCGGAACAAAATGATACGTATTTTTTGTTACGATCGCTTGGCTAGATCCTATGCAGCTAAATTCCATCTGAATTTGCCGAGACTTTCCGCTATGATGTTGTATGAATAAAATTGAGTGATGCTTATTCGGGAGTTTTCTTGGCTGAGTGTAAAATGAAATCTGTAGTTTTCGTTGTCCACCACGTTACCCCAACATTGCAACCAACAGAACGTTATAATCTGTCCAGGGTCAACTACTTCTAGCCACGCCGTTATTCTAAACGTCGGAATCACGGTACGTTGATGATTTAATAGGCATTCATAAGTAAATTGATACAAATTTGAAAACTGAGACATGTTTGAAAACAAATGGATCATGAATGTTAAGCCCTTTTTTCCAAATTCTCTGATCGTGTCTCCCCCGACATGAACATGTTGGAGATAGAACGCATCATATGGAGTTTATTCAAATCAGCAGATCGACATGGTTTTGCATGATATTGAGAACATCAATACACATTCCAGATGTTTTGTCAAACGTTGACAGGGTGCACAGTTAAAACGTTGAACGCCAGAGTTAACCGGTTGCTTTCTGAGCGTTAGACAGGTAATACTTGTATCAAACCAACCGTAAACTAGAAAGGTAATATTTGCAAGCAAATACAGAATGTTACCTTCACATGGTTTAGTCTAGCATTTCTACCTGGAAGGGTAAACTGATTAAGTTGCAGAAGTAGACATAGGATAAGTCAAGACATGGATATTTTGATAATTTTTTATCTGTAACGTTATACATCTTGAATAATGAACACAACGTCCAATATTGTTCCAAACAGGGTTTCTCATCATCATCTCATCACAGCCCCATAGCTACAAGCCACAGGGGCAGTCTGTCCAAAAAGGTTTTCCATTTCTGACGGTCGTCAACAGGGTTTACTCGACGACATTTAGCGTGTCGTCTGCGGGAGCGTCAGGGCCTATGATTTTTTTCGGCTTGGGGGAGGTCCAGGGAGAAATTTCTTGGCTTGCGGAGGGAGAGCCATGGCAAACACTGGTTTCCTTCAACAATATGTATTCAAATTTAAAAAGAAAAGATAAAGCTTCGAATCACTCGGGAAATTCATAATCTCTGACTTGGTGCAGGACGCGCGCCGCGAAGTTCAGTTGGTAACATAAGAATAAGTTCAATTTTGCGCTTTCCGTCATTGTTGACGAACAAACTCGGCGCGTAAGTATAGACAAATTTGGCAAAAATCTCTAAAAAATCAGCGGATGTTTGCGGACGGTGCAGACTTAGATGATAATTCCTAACGCCCGCCGGCGGCGAGAGAGAAGCGAGAAGCGACTGGTCGAACCTGGTCGACGCCCCTCCCCCTACTGTTCTGGTCAGTCGCATCGTGCTAGCGCCGATGTTTTTGTTGTCATTTTCCCGGTCCCGATTAACTGTCAGTTGTTGCTACCATAGAAGGAAAAAAAATCGAACAATATGTGAAATTAAATTAGGTACTTTCAAAATAGTATGGTACTTTCAAAATAGTCTCCGGTAAGCCGATCGGACCTCACATGCTTGCGCTCTATACGGGGGCGGGGCCCTACATGAAATTAAACGTGACAAATAGGTTTGCTTTTGATTCTTTAATTGACTGCTTATTCTCGGCTTTCAGTCACGTGATCTGACCTTAGCAACGGTTGCTATCCGCCATCTTTGTGACCATGCGTAGCGTCCCCAACGCCGGTTCTAGCGATGGTTCTTTGTCGGCTGTGGATCGTGAACCGATGGAAAAGACAGGGAGAAGATTTCATTTTTTTTTCTGTACCTAAAGTAGTTAAGGAGTGGAACACGAGAAGCTCACTCAAGAACGCCGGAGGTTGTGGATTTCGGCGATCAGCCGCGGAGGCACGACAACAAAAAACATTCTTAAAACCGAGCGGGTATGTGGTCGTCATTTTGTTTCTGGGAATGCTGCCCCTGTATGGGATAGACACAATGTTGACTGGGTTCCCACTCTCAACCTTGGAAGGAAAGACTACATAGAAGAAGGGACAAAGGAAAAGCTACAGAGGACGGCAGAAGAGAGGGCTGAACGGGCTAAAGAGCGCACAAAGCGAGTCGCTGAACAACGGGTAGAGGCTGCAGCAAAGAAGACACCGCAAAATCCTACTGGGTACCGTTTGCAAGATATCGATTTGACCAAAGTTGAAGATGTGCCGCTAGACGTGGAAATGGCTAACTTAGCGATATCAAGTGAGGAGCCAGTGCCGGCTGAAACACAGACAACTGAGTTGCCGTATGTGTTTAGCAGCAAGCAATTACTTCCTGCTTGGTGAGGTTTGGTAAGAAAATGATGCTTGAATGTTGAGCAAAAAATAATACTGCTTGGTTAAACACTACTTTATACTAGTATCAATGAGATGATTTGGCTGCTGTGTGTGCTATGGCATGTATATGGACCTGTGATGAATAAAAGGTTTACTCAGTACAATTTTTGCAAGACTCAATATTTGTTTGAAGACAAGAAAACAGTTTATTCAATGGTAGATACTTAGGACACTAATGTTAAGCATCTATTTGTTAACTGCTGACATCAAAAAATTACAGCAAACTAGTAGAATGACAAACAGTACAAAATCAATGTCAGTATCTGGCAACTCTAATCATAATGTCTTTCAAAATAAGTTCTAGCTGGTGTAGTTACACTGTAATGCCACTGGCAGATTTGAGAATAAAATAGGTTCTAGCCAGTCAGTGTGGTTAGACAGTAATACAACTGACAAATGTATAAAGAAAATATGCTCTAGCTAGTCAGTGTAGTTACACAGTAATACAGATGAAAAATTTATATAAAAGAAATATGCTCTAGCTAGTCAGTGTAGTTACACAGTACTAGTAATACAGTTGGCAGATTTGAGAATAAATAAGTTCTAGCCAGTGTAGTTACACAGTAATACAGATGAAAAATTTATATAAAAGAAATATGCTCTAGCTAGTCAGTGTAGTTACACAGTACTAGTAATACAGTTGGCAGACTAAAAGAAATATGCTCTAGCTAGTCAGTGTAGTTACACAGTACTAGTAATACAGTTGGCAGACTTGAGAATAAATAAGTTCTAGCCAGTGTAGTTACACAGTAATACAGATGAAAAATTTATAAAGAAAACATTAGCTCTAGCTAGTCAGTGTAGTTACACAGTAATACAGATGACAAATTTATTTAAAAGAAATATGCTCTAGCTAGACAGTGTAGTTACACAGTACTAGTAATACAGTTGGCAGACTTGAGAATAAATAAGTTCTAGCCAGTGTAGTTACACAGTAATACAGATGATGAATTTATAAAGAAAATATTAGCTCTAGCTAGTCAGTGTAGTTACACAGTAATACAACTGACAAATTTATATAAAGGAAATATGCTCTGCTAGTCAGTGTAGTTACACAGCTTATGTTATACTATTCTTATAATGTTACAGTTGACAGATTTATAAAATCACAGGATAACAAGTGGCAGGGCGTATAGGAGCATCTTACACATCAAACATGTAAAACCAATGGCAACATTTGCAGTGGCAGAAGTTTTGCAAAAAAAAAGGTCCTGCTCTATGGCTGGCAGTGCAGGGTAAGCAGAGAAACCTCACCTAGTCCCAAACAAGCCCGATTGAACCTACCATATGGGCAATCAGAATTGCTACATGTGACATCATCTTGACTCATCTGTTCCCGTCAAAGACAGATTGCATTTGAGTCGGGGACCTTCACTGGCACATCACATTTTCCTTGTGTTCCAGCGGCCGAGAATCTCAGAGTGGTAGAATGCAAATCCTCCAGAATGCTTGCAGTTTGAACAGAACCATCTTTGAGTGTTCTGGGTCAGGTCTGATTCTGTCACAGACTATTAGTGGGCATTCCCATTCTGGTCCCATGCAGATACTACAAAATCACAATACCTATTTCCTCTCTGTTAGAACAAACAATTGCTGCTGAACATGATGGTAGTAGTTGTGGGCTCTCTTTAAGTTAAATACCCCAATTACCTTTTCCAGACATGAACTCTTGTTATGGACATCACTTGTCAAAGCTACCGTCAGGTACAGAAATCGGACATTTTATCTCCCCACATCCCATCCCACAGCAATCACATGATACAAGAAAGTCAGGGGTCGCATGGAGGTAAGGGTGTTCTTTACATATGAAGAGACTGCACTTCTTAACCTTGGAGTTGACATGGTTGGGCTTCATGCATGTCTCATACACTTTGATGGCAGCCTCTTCCATCTTACTT
>NC_049979.1:15959424-15963434 GCF_000003815.2 Branchiostoma floridae | reverse complement strand
ATTAAGATGTCAAAGATATTTCCCAAAAGGTAGGCAGAGATTTGTTGATGTTGGCGGTGTTGTTTTTTTCGTAATGATTTTCTTAGTCTGACCATCGCAAACAGTACATTCAGCCCCTTTCCCCGTGAAAACATCAGCTAGCTTGTGCTAGATACAGCCTCACATGAGACAAGAAGTACATACAGTCACAATTTTATTGTCAAATATTATAGAATTGAATTCTCGTTTCTGTCTACTTGAATTAGACTAACTTCTGAAGAGAGCAAAATTAAAACAAGCGTACCAAGTTACGGCACACTGCGTAGCACAAAATCGGAAGGTACATTCACAAAAACGTCTCACAGAGTTTGCCGCTTGTACTACGCAGCGCGAAGGGTTCTCCTCAGCATGCTCAGTCACACTTTTACGTTTTCTATGAACTAGGTAGGTAGGTAGGTAGGTAGGTATGAACCACATACCCAGTGTGAAATCGAAGGTTACACATATCCTGTTTATGTCGCAGAAATTATAAGAGCGCAGTGCGATCGCCGTCTAGTGGAAAGGGGGCCTTACAAACTACTGTAAATCGCACAAATTCACAGAAACAGCTGATTAGCGTAATCGCTAAAATTGCCACAAATCTATTATATTCGTTCACGTCCCGCAGTTGCCGGACACTCTCAGAGCAGAAATTGATATGGCTACCCCTGCACACTGCAAGTGATCTTCACAGTACGCAACACATCTCCGCTATGCTTCCTGTCACAGTCAATCTGTGTAAATTCATTCATATTTTGAACGGCTCAATCATTTTTTGTCAGAGTCCGCAATTCATATTTCATAAATTTCTTTTATTTTTAGCAAACAATTTTGATTTACGTTTGATGTACATAGTTTGTTTATGGCCTCATTATCAATACGTGCCGCAGTCGGCACACTTCAAACCCGTCCGCCTGTCAATCATGCAAACTTCAAGGGGTTAGGTTTCTGCTACACTTAACTTTCCGCGGCGTTGGTTTATGCTGATTTGTGCCTGGGGTTTTGTGCTATGCCGACCACTCCCACCGTGTATACCAACCTGTAACGGTTAAGTAGATTAATTGTAATTCACCCAGACTTCGTTTCCGTGCTCCACTTGCTTGCTGGGGACCAACGCAGCGCTGTGGTAACTTACATGATGAACAACAAGGTGAACGGAATGACCGTGACCTAACATGGGGAGGGCGTTCCACGCTGCAGTTAATCTTGTTTGCTCAGGTCAGTTTAATAGCGAAATAAACTCATCAAGTCCATTGTTTGTGTTTCACATATGTTTATGTCTCAGGCATAAAACTTTGAGTTTGCATGACGATCGTTATGCATGTGTTTTTTTATGTAACAGCCGGCAACACGCAGTGACCTTGCGTCTAACGTAGTCATGTGTTGTTGTTTTTTTGCTCAAATGTTCTTGTTGACCAAAAAATCGGTTAACTACAACCGTGACACCAATCCGTGTTTCATTTAGAGGACAGCTCTATGTATGAACTTGAAAAACGAACAGGTCTCGCTACATTTTTATGCCAGTTACTTATCATGTCAGGAGACATCCAACGAAATCCCCACGTTACCACATACACGTAACGTTACCACTGTCAGTTGTCGTCCTGTCTGAGAAAATTGCACTAGTGCTCTGAATGCGCTTGTTCACCAAATTATCGCGTGAGTACGCACGAGTGCTGGCGTACTAAACATCGTGTGTGTTCTCGATTCTACGTAACTCAAACACAACATAGAATCTGAACAATGTTTGGATGGCTCAGAGTTAAACTGGCTTGTGCAGGTTGCAAAACAATAGCTTAAACAAAATCAAGAAAAGTATCGAAACAAATACTTAGATCTGACTCTAGGGCTGGGTACCGGTACAGAAAATTCAGGTCCAGGTCCGGTTCAGGTCCAAAGGATCAGGTCCAGGTCCGGACCTGAACCTGGACCTGATTCAGTATGACTCATACCAATGGTCCATTTCACAACAAAGAAATCGGTTGGGTGGAGTATTAGACTTATACTGGCGTTTTAAAATCCTAAAACGCTATTTGCACCTGTGCGATTGGCTGTAAAATTTAGTAGAAGTTACTATAAACTCTACTCTACTTCACTCTTGTTATTTTCTTCCACCTACAAGCGCCAAAACGTGTGAATACCGGATAAAATAATCTGTTAATTTTCTAATCGGTCCAACATCAGGTCCACCTAATTTTTTCAGGTCCGGTTTTTCTGGACCGGTCCAATAAGAAAAACCGGTTTTGTACCGGTACGCTGTACCGATACCCAGCCCTATCTGACTCGATTAGACCTTAACATTATACTTTGGGGGCATTAAATTTCATTCTGCGTGCGCTCAATTTCATTCTAGTATTTCTACCTTCTTTTGAAGTGTATACTAGTATGCAAAAGGTGCCGATATGCGGCAAAATAAAGTCAAAGCTCTGTGAATTTCTTGATCTTTTATTACTTATTGGTAAAATGAATTCCAAAAATCATTCAGAGGACGGCTTCTGCCTCAATTCAGGCCGTCTAAAGCAAGATGAAGTCACCATTTGGCGGGCGGACACTTCCGTGTTGCGTAGCGGCGGTCGTTGACCTCGTTCGAATACCATGTTCCATAACTCCCGGGCGGGTTCCATAGCTACCGGTCGTTGACCTCGGGGTTCTAACGTTCTATGGGGGCTCGAAAGTTCGATTTTGTGTTAAAATTGTTAGTTTTTTCACCCTTTTTTGCCCCATAAAATCATTTTTTTGTATCTTTGGGGGACCAAATGACCAAGGTGCAGTGTCTTATGTGCAGACCTACCAGCTTGCTGAATTACGAGATATTCCAAGGTCTAGTTTTGGAGATATTCATGTTTTTTATTTGTGCGGAAAAGAAGAAGAAACAAAGCAAAAACAGTATGTACCTTCTGTGAAGGTAACATAAAAATTACATTTCTGTCCACAATCGTCTCGATCCGTAAAATGTACGTCAAGTGGGATGTTATCCCGAAAAAGAAGATTCAAACTTTCGGGTAAATCTACAAAAAGAGACATTTCCGAACACGTAAATTAACGCGGCCCCCGTCCCCCACCCAACTTCGACGCTGGAAAACTAACTCTCAAATTATGCCGTCAAAGTTCCGTTTTTTTTTTCATCCACAGTGATTACGTGCCATCACGAGTAATTCTTATGGACTTACAACCGACAGGAGCAAGTAGATTCTATTTAACCTCCTCGACAGGAGTAAGTAAATACCTGAACTGAAAGTGTTACCCAAGCCGTGACGAAACCGAAACGTAAACAAACCCCGCCCCCGCCCGGCTACCCGTCCATTTATCCGTTCAAAACTGGTATATGCAAGTCAACTAACAGATATTGACTCTCAAACACCATAGCAATATTCTCCGTTCAATACAAGCACCAATATAGCTGTATGATTTATCATAAAGAAGCAAAACTTACCAATAAAACTGAACTTCTGGCTCCATTGTCTTTGCTTGATGGTGCACCGCGTTCGCAGAAATGGAGCACAAAGATGGCGGATGCCCATATTTGGAAGCCCCGTGACGTCACGTGAAAGCCGAGAATAAAAATATGGACCGAATCTACCGGTGTCATCATGCACCAAATGTGGGCTGACCGTCTATGAAAATTAAGATGTCAAAGATATTTCCCAAAAGGTAGGCAGAGATTTGTTGATGTTGGCGGTGTTGTTTTTTTCGTAATGATTTTCTTAGTCTGACCATCGCAAACAGTACATTCAGCCCCTTTCCCCGTGAAAACATCAGCTAGCTTGTGCTAGATACAGCCTCACATGAGACAAGAAGTACATACAGTCACAATTTTATTGTCAAATATTATAGAATTGAATTCTCGTTTCTGTCTACTTGAATTAGACTAACTTCTGAAGAGAGCAAAATTAAGACAAGCGTACCAAGTTACGGCACACTGCGTAGCACAAAATCGGAAGGTACATTCACAAAAACGTCTCACAGAGTTTGCCGCTTGTACTACTCAGCGC
>NC_049979.1:15954347-15959324 GCF_000003815.2 Branchiostoma floridae | reverse complement strand
ACATACACGTTGAGAAATCGAAGGTTACTTTCTTGGTGTTTATGTCTCAGAAATTATAAGAGCGCAGTGCGTTCGGCGTCTAGTGGAAAGGGGGCCTTACAAACTACTGTAAATCGCACAAATTCACAGAAACAGCTGATTAGCGTAATCGCTAAAATTGCCACAAATCTATTATATTCGTTCACGTCCCGCAGTTGCCGGACACTCTCAGAGCAGAAATTGATATGGCTACCCCTGCACACTGCAAGTGATCTTCACAGTACGCAACACATCTCCGCTATGCTTCCTGTCACAGTCAATCTGTGTAAATTCATTCATATTTTGAACGGCTCAATCATTTTTTGTCAGAGTCCGCAATTCATATTTCATAAATTTCTTTTATTTTTAGCAAACAATTTTGATTTACGTTTGATGTACATAGTTTGTTTATGGCCTCATTATCAATACGTGCCGCAGTCGGCACACTTCAAACCCGTCTGCCTGTCAATCATGCAAACTTCAAGGGGTTAGGTTTCTGCTACACTTAACTTTCCGCGGCGTTGGTTTATGCTGATTTGTGCCTGGGGTTTTGTGCTATGCCGACCACTCCCACCGTGTATACCAACCTGTAACGGTTAAGTAGATTAATTGTAATTCACCCAGACTTCGTTTCCGTGCTCCACTTGCTTGCTGGGGACCAACGCAGCGCTGTGGTAACTTACATGATGAACAACAAGGTGAACGGAATGACCGTGACCTAACATGGGGAGGGCGTTCCACGCTGCAGTTAATCTTGTTTGCTCAGGTCAGTTTAATAGCGAAATAAACTCATCAAGTCCATTGTTTGTGTTTCACATATGTTTATGTCTCAGGCATAAAACTTTGAGTTTGCATGACGATCGTTATGCATGTGTTTTTTTATGTAACAGCCGGCAACACGCAGTGACCTTGCGTCTAACGTAGTCATGTGTTGTTGTTTTTTTGCTCAAATGTTCTTGTTGACCAAAAAATCGGTTAACTACAACCGTGACACCAATCCGTGTTTCATTTAGAGGACAGCTCTATGTATGAACTTGAAAAACGAACAGGTCTCGCTACATTTTTATGCCAGTTACTTATCATGTCAGGAGACATCCAACGAAATCCCCACGTTACCACATACACGTAACGTTACCACTGTCAGTTGTCGTCCTGTCTGAGAAAATTGCACTAGTGCTCTGAATGCGCTTGTTCACCAAATTATCGCGTGAGTACGCACGAGTGCTGGCGTACTAAACATCGTGTGTGTTCTCGATTCTACGTAACTCAAACACAACATAGAATCTGAACAATGTTTGGATGGCTCAGAGTTAAACTGGCTTGTGCAGGTTGCAAAACAATAGCTTAAACAAAATCAAGAAAAGTATCGAAACAAATACTTAGATCTGACTCTAGGGCTGGGTACCGGTACAGAAAATTCAGGTCCAGGTCCGGTTCAGGTCCAAAGGATCAGGTCCAGGTCCGGACCTGAACCTGGACCTGATTCAGTATGACTCATACCAATGGTCCATTTCACAACAAAGAAATCGGTTGGGTGGAGTATTAGACTTATACTGGCGTTTTAAAATCCTAAAACGCTATTTGCACCTGTGCGATTGGCTGTAAAATTTAGTAGAAGTTACTATAAACTCTACTCTACTTCACTCTTGTTATTTTCTTCCACCTACAAGCGCCAAAACGTGTGAATACCGGATAAAATAATCTGTTAATTTTCTAATCGGTCCAACATCAGGTCCACCTAATTTTTTCAGGTCCGGTTTTTCTGGACCGGTCCAATAAGAAAAACCGGTTTTGTACCGGTACGCTGTACCGATACCCAGCCCTATCTGACTCGATTAGACCTTAACATTATACTTTGGGGGCATTAAATTTCATTCTGCGTGCGCTCAATTTCATTCTAGTATTTCTACCTTCTTTTGAAGTGTATACTAGTATGCAAAAGGTGCCGATATGCGGCAAAATAAAGTCAAAGCTCTGTGAATTTCTTGATCTTTTATTACTTATTGGTAAAATGAATTCCAAAAATCATTCAGAGGACGGCTTCTGCCTCAATTCAGGCCGTCTAAAGCAAGATGAAGTCACCATTTGGCGGGCGGACACTTCCGTGTTGCGTAGCGGCGGTCGTTGACCTCGTTCGAATACCATGTTCCATAACTCCCGGGCGGGTTCCATAGCTACCGGTCGTTGACCTCGGGGTTCTAACGTTCTATGGGGGCTCGAAAGTTCGATTTTGTGTTAAAATTGTTAGTTTTTTCACCCTTTTTTGCCCCATAAAATCATTTTTTTGTATCTTTGGGGGACCAAATGACCAAGGTGCAGTGTCTTATGTGCAGACCTACCAGCTTGCTGAATTACGAGATATTCCAAGGTCTAGTTTTGGAGATATTCATGTTTTTTATTTGTGCGGAAAAGAAGAAGAAACAAAGCAAAAACAGTATGTACCTTCTGTGAAGGTAACATAATGAATTCTGAAACTGAGCATTTTACAATGTTAAAAAGGTGGCTCCTCCCAGGGAATCCCACAGATTGAAGTGGTACTTCGGATAAATCCCCGAACAATTTGTCAAGGCTCTTATGTTAAGTGACACAACAGCCAGACGGGGAGAATTACATGCGTATCTTTTGTTACGATCGCTTGGCTAGAGCTATTAAAATTCCATCTGAATTTCCCGACACCTTCCGCTAAGATTTTGTATAAATAGAATTAAGTAATGCTTATTCCTATATTCGGGAGTTTTCTTGGCTGGATGTGAAATCAAAACTGTAGCTATGTTGTATTTCCCTTGCCAACATTTACCCCCGACGTTGCAGCCAACAGATGGTTATAATCTGTCGTTTTTCCAAAAAAATGTAACATTATTAGTGTTATCGACATAACTTACAACTTACCACATTGTTACACTGTATCTATTGACTTGGTTTCTCAGATTATCTACAGAAAATGTAACACGATCTTACCTTTTTATGTCTCCATTGAGTCCATTCTGTATTTTGGAAATAGTCTCCAATCAGGTCGCATAAACACTCCTAGGCCGGTTCCACTCCTCTACCAGCTTTTGATACTATCTTATGCTACCGTAGGATCTCCTTGGATATTATCTGGGAAAATCGAACTACCGAAATGCTTCGTACGTTCGATCGATAAGTCAACAATCTTCCAAGTTTCCACCTTAAAAATGAAGTAAACACAAAGTAGCATGGCGAAGTTAGGGTACAGTGGCGAACTTGGGATAATCCATTATTCATTTCAACCATATTTTTTTATTTGCAAAATATAAATATCACACTAACTTTTGTGTGGACTGAAAGCAATGAAATCATTTCTTTTAGCAGGGTTTATGATGAAATCTGTCCATCAATTTTGCCACAATGCGATACCAAGGTGATTAAAAAAGAAACTTGGCGATACTAATAGATTCATTATTACATGTATTATAGTATACCTGACACCCCTCAAAATAAATAGTATCGCCCAGACCGAGATGCTTTGCGCTTGTTGGTTGCCTAGGTAACACGTGACGTCATATAAGGTACAAGCGCCGCCCTATTAAGGTATCGGACCGGAGTTTCTTTTACGATTTCGGAGGTTGGCGGGCAGCCTCAGGCCGAAGGGCTACAGTTCCGCTAGTAAACGTAGGACGCGAAACTTAATCAATATGGCGGAAAGCCGTTTACTGTCTCTTTCCGACAAACCTATTGGTACCGTCTGTTGCCTCTTTATTTTGGTTAGAATATGTAGTAAAATTTTAATTTTGGACCCGAAAACTATCATTTTTTAACACTTTTTTGATCGAAGCTGCTTGGAAAAAACGAATTTTCCCAGGATAACGGCCTACGTGGTAGAGAAGCTAAATTCTTCATGTTTGTGCAAAATGAAAATAAAAAAATTCCATGTGATAACTTGTTTGCAATCTCCGATGACGTCATTTCTTCGAAATCGCATGAAAAACGCCGCTATTTGGGTCATCAGGCGAAAAAACCGCATCACCGTTGCAGCGGACTAATACAAAAATGGTTTCGCTGGCCGACCAACTACTCCTCGCACAAAAACAATACAACCCACGGGCTTTTCAGAAAATACGACAAATCTATGCTCAGCTATAACGATCACCAAGCCATAGGGAGCAAAAGTTAGGGAGACAACAGCGCACTTCCGGCCTATTACACCACCCTTCCGCCAACTCCGGTCAGATTTGAACTCCGACCCGGAACCTTAAGAGGGACATTTTTTCTCAATATGTATTTTTATTACTCAAAAAGTTCATATCTACCATATATCCAAATTTGGTTTGTCTCCGATGGTTACTTTTCCCACAGGAGCGGTTTAAAGTCAGGTCAAAAACACTGTATTTTGAGGCTATCAAGCCTAGATGCATATTGAACCTACGTTATAATACAGAAACATTAAAAAACATGCTTTTTTCTGACATCGCTTTTCTGAAAACGGATAAAATGGGGTGCAAAGTTTGCCCATAAACTTGTCCGGGAAAGTATGTGCACTCTCCGTCGTTTCGGTGCTACACATCGGTAGAAAACCGTCTTTAAAAGTTGGCATCGCTGACGTCACGGAGTGACGTCAGAGGTTGCTCAAGGAAAACAGCAGGGGGTCGCGTTTTAAGTTCGTCGCTTGTAAGTAAAATGAAGAATGTGCCAGATTTTGACATGGAGCAGTAGGCCAGATCTCACACTTTCAGAATCAAACGCGTCCGACACCAAACTCTTAACTACTTCGCCGTGAACGGCCCCTTAAGAAGCACAATGCGCCCCAAATGTGTGCAAGAATGCATTCTTACACAGTGCAAAGCACAAACTGGATCTTATTGTCGGCGCTAGAAGCGGGCAGTTGGAATAAGCGCGGCAAATATGTGTAGTGCTTTTAATAGGCTATTACTACATACCACCGAAAGAAAAAAAGATCGCCGCGTTAAGGAGCTATGAACCGAAAGTCAGTAAACCCAG
>NC_049979.1:15951138-15953966 GCF_000003815.2 Branchiostoma floridae | reverse complement strand
GCCCTCTTAAGAGGGACATCTTTTCTCAATATGTATTTGTATTACTCAGAAAGTTCATATCTACCATATATCCAATTTGGTTTGTCTCCGATGGTTACTTTTCCCACAGGAGCGGTTTAAAGTCAGGTCAAAAACACTGTATTTTGAGGCTATCAAGCCTAGATGCATATTGAACCTACGTTATAATACAGAAACATTAAAAAACATGCTTTTTTCTGACATCGCTTTTCTGAAAACGGATAAAATGGGGTGCAAAGTTTGCCCATAAACTTGTCCGGGAAAGTATGTGCACTCTCCGTCGTTTCGGTGCTACACATCGGTAGAAAACCGTCTTTAAAAGTTGGCATCGCTGACGTCACGGAGTGACGTCAGAGGTTGCTCAAGGAAAACAGCAGGGGGTCGCGTTTTAAGTTCGTCGCTTGTAAGTAAAATGAAGAATGTGCCAGATTTTGACATGGAGCAGTAGGCCAGATCTCACACTTTCAGAATCAAACGCGTCCGACACCAAACTCTTAACTACTTCGCCGTGAACGGCCCCTTAAGAAGCACAATGCGCCCCAAATGTGTGCAAGAATGCATTCTTACACAGTGCAAAGCACAAACTGGATCTTATTGTCGGCGCTAGAAGCGGGCAGTTGGAATAAGCGCGGCAAATATGTGTAGTGCTTTTAATAGGCTATTACTACATACCACCGAAAGAAAAAAAGATCGCCGCGTTAAGGAGCTATGAACCGAAAGTCAGTAAACCCAGTTTCTCCTTAAGTTAGGGCTTAAAGCACCAAGATTTCAGCTTTAATGCCCATATAAGTCATACTAATGCACGGCATCGCGAACATATGCGATAGGTGAACGACAGAGGTCGGCTCCAATCAAATGACATAGAGAAAGATATGATTTTGGAAAATTCTGCCCGCCAGAATCGATTAAAGTTGCCCGTAATGGTAGTTCTAAGGGGGGGGGGGGTGAAAAAGGGGGAGGGGGGCGCCTAGGGTCTGTACATGAATATGCTGACTTTTTAACTAGAAAAATGAAAAACGGTGTTTGTTTTTACACAGTATAACGACATCTGATGGAAACTTTAAAATGCGTCGAAATTACGTCATCTATGACGTCATATAAGGTACAAGCGCCGCCCTATTAAGGTATCGGACCGGAGTTTCTTTTACGATTTCGGAGGTTGGCGGGCAGCCTCAGGCCGAAGGGCTACAGTTCCGCTAGTAAACGTAGGACGCGAAACTTAATCAATATGGCGGAAAGCCGTTTACTGTCTCTTTCCGACAAACCTATTGGTACCGTCTGTTGCCTCTTTATTTTGGTTAGAATATGTAGTAAAATTTTAATTTTGGACCCGAAAACTATCATTTTTTAACACTTTTTTGATCGAAGCTGCTTGGAAAAAACGAATTTTCCCAGGATAACGGCCTACGTGGTAGAGAAGCTAAATTCTTCATGTTTGTGCAAAATGAAAATAAAAAAATTCCATGTGATAACTTGTTTGCAATCTCCGATGACGTCATTTCTTCGAAATCGCATGAAAAACGCCGCTATTTGGGTCATCAGGCGAAAAAACCGCATCACCGTTGCAGCGGACTAATACAAAAATGGTTTCGCTGGCCGACCAACTACTCCTCGCACAAAAACAATACAACCCACGGGCTTTTCAGAAAATACGACAAATCTATGCTCAGCTATAACGATCACCAAGCCATAGGGAGCAAAAGTTAGGGAGACAACAGCGCACTTCCGGCCTATTACACCACCCTTCCGCCAACTCCGGTCAGATTTGAACTCCGACCCGGAACCTTTAGCCGCGTCATTCGAACAACAATCGTGTTTACAGTCGGGCCGTTTCTTTCAGCTCTTTATTTACAACCTGCGTCACTACTTGTTTAGATTCAGCGAGCCAGCCTTTGGGAAGCTGTGGTTAAGTCACACATAGTACAAGGTATGAATTCTGTTTTGTAATGTTTATCATTTATTTTCAGCTACGTACGCCGTAAATAGATTGGTTAGATATAGTAGAAAATGTTACGGTGTCGGCGGAGCATTTCCTCGTATCGCTTGTAAGTTTACTACTCGCTCCTCCAAAGTACCAAACTAAATCATCAGTTTTCGTTGTAAGTTCTTTGTAAATAAGTAATCATCTACTACTAGCTTTGTATCGCTGCGTCAAAAATGTTTGTTTACACAAAATATGTTGTTTACGCTGTGCAAATGCTGGGCTCTGTAATGAGGTAACGCACGTCGTGCGACTTTCTATTCGGTTATAATGAGGAATTGTGCGCCCGACCTCGCAAAGCATTGTGCGTTGCAAAATAGCGGCTATGATGTTCCAATCTACCGCTGTAGACTCCTGTTTTTTTAAAGGAAATTTACGCATTTCAAGTCCGACGTTTGCGACACGTTACTCATCGTATCAATGCGCTCCGTTTTACGCCACCGCTTTCCGCTTCTTGTGTACATGGATTACGTGCCAATTCGGGTTACTTTGAGGTCATGCACGTGTCTGTTGACTACGCGAGGTACCTCGGCACGCGCAATGTCCGCCGCTATGCCCGTCGCTTTTGCGCCCACGAAAACACGGAGCGAGGTAATGCACGCGTTCGGAGTTTGCGTGAAGTTGCTCAAAACTCGTCAATCGGCACGAAACGTGCTATTCTTCAAGCGACGCTATCTTTACACGCGTGCGGTTACCGTCACGCGACAGTAACTCCGCACACGTGCAAAGATAGCGGCGTTTGAGAATTGGCACGTTTCGTGTGGATTCTCGTGTTTTGAGCAACTTCACGTCGTGTTATTCCTCAATCCGGGTACCCCAAACATAGCTC
>NC_049979.1:15936868-15950990 GCF_000003815.2 Branchiostoma floridae | reverse complement strand
CGTCTGTGTGTGTGTGTGTGTGTGTGTGTGTGTGTGCGCCTGTGTGTGTGTGTGTGTGTGCGTCTGTGCGTCTGTGTGTCTGTGTGTGTGTGTGCGTGTGTGTGTGTGCGTGTGTGTGTGTGTGTGTGTGTATGTGTGCGCGCGCGTGTGTGCGTGCGTCTGTGCGTCTGTGTGTCTGTGTGTATTTGTGTTTCCGGGTAGTTGTGGTCAGCATAACTTAAGAGCCTCAGAATGGATTGTAATGATATTTGGTATGTGGGTAGGAGTTGGAAATAAGAAGGTCCAGATCGATTTTGGGCCCATGGCATGTAGCCTTGGAACTGCAGCAGTGCTTCCGGTTTTGTACGTTTTGTCCTGGAGAAGAAGCAGTGCTTGGGTCCCTAGCATTTTGCACTGGAACTGCAAGGGCGTTCAGGTATCGGACCGGAGTTTCTTTTACGATTTCGGAGGTTGGCGGGCAGCCTCAGGCCGAAGGGCTACAGTTCCGCTAGTAAACGTAGGACGCGAAACTTAATCAATATGGCGGAAAGCCGTTTACTGTCTCTTTCCGACAAACCTATTGGTACCGTCTGTTGCCTCTTTATTTTGGTTAGAATATGTAGTAAAATTTTAATTTTGGACCCGAAAACTATCATTTTTTAACACTTTTTTGATCGAAGCTGCTTGGAAAAAACGAATTTTCCCAGGATAACGGCCTACGTGGTAGAGAAGCTAAATTCTTCATGTTTGTGCAAAATGAAAATAAAAAAATTCCATGTGATAACTTTTTTGCAATCTCCGATGACGTCATTTCTTCGAAATCGCATGAAAAACGCCGCTATTTGGGTCATCAGGCGAAAAAACCGCATCACCGTTGCAGCGGACTAATACAAAAATGGTTTCGCTGGCCGACCAACTACTCCTCGCACAAAAACAATACAACCCACGGGCTTTTCAGAAAATACGACAAATCTATGCTCAGTTATAACGATCACCAAGCCATAGGGAGCAAAAGTTAGGGAGACAACAGCGCACTTCCGGCCTATTACACCACCCTTCCGCCAACTCCGGTCAGATTTGAACTCCGACCCGGAACCTTAAGAGGGACATTTTTTCTCAATATGTATTTTTATTACTTAAAAAGTTCATATCTACCATATATCCAAATTTGGTTTGTCTCCGATGGTTACTTTTCCCACAGGAGCGGTTTAAAGTCAGGTCAAAAACACTGTATTTTGAGGCTATCAAGCCTAGATGCATATTGAACCTACGTTATAATACAGAAACATTAAAAAACATGCTTTTTTCTGTCATCGCTTTTCTGAAAACGGATAAAATGGGGTGCAAAGTTTGCCCATAAACTTGTCCGGGAAAGTATGTGCACTCTCCGTCGTTTCGGTGCTACACATCGGTAGAAAACCGTCTTTAAAAGTTGGCATCGCTGACGTCACGGAGTGACGTCAGAGGTTGCTCAAGGAAAACAGCAGGGGGTCGCGTTTTAAGTTCGTCGCTTGTAAGTAAAATGAAGAATGTGCCAGATTTTGACATGGAGCAGTAGACCAGATCTCACACTTTCAGAATCAAACGAGTCCGACACCAAACTCTTAACTACTTCGCCGTGAACGGCCCCTTAAGAAGCACAATGCGCCCCAAATGTGTGCAAGAATGCATTCTTACACAGTGCAAAGCACAAACTGGATCTTATTGTCGGCGCTAGAAGCGGGCAGTTGGAATAAGCGCGGCAAAGATGTGTAATGCTTTTAATAGGCTATTACTACATACCACCGAAAGAAAAAAAGATCGCCGCGTTAAGGAGCTATGAACCGAAAGTCAGTAAACCCAGTTTCTCCTTAAGTTAGGGCTTAAAGCACCAAGATTTCAGCTTAAATGCCCATTTAAGTCATACTAATGCACGGCA
This sequence comes from Branchiostoma floridae, assembly GCF_000003815.2. NCBI lineage: Eukaryota > Metazoa > Chordata > Leptocardii > Amphioxiformes > Branchiostomatidae > Branchiostoma > Branchiostoma floridae. The sequence continues at coordinate 15,949,093 of NC_049979.1, read as the reverse complement.
TCGCGAACATATGCGATAGGTGAACGACAGAGGTCGGCTCCAATCAAATGACATAGAGAAAGATATGATTTTGGAAAATTCTGCCCGCCAGAATCGATTAAAGTTGCCCGTTATGGTAGTTCTAAGGGGGGGGGGGGGGTGAAAAAGGGGGAGGGGGGCGCCTAGGGCCTGTACATGAATATGCTGACTTTTTAACTAGAAAAACGAAAAACGGTGTTTGTTTTTACACAATATAACGACATCTGATGGAAACTTTAAAATGCGTCGAAATTACGTCATCTATGACGTCATATATGGTACAAGCGCCGCCCTATTAAGGTATCGGACCGGAGTTTCTTTTACGATTTCGGAGGTTGGCGGGCAGCCTCAAGCCGAAGGGCTACAGTTCCGCTAGTAAACGTAGGACGCGAAACATAATCAATATGGCGGAAAGCCGTTTACTGTCTCTTTCCGACAAACCTATTGGTACCGTATGTTGCCTCTTTATTTTGGTTAGAATATGTAGTAAAATTTTAATTTTGGACCCGAAAACTATCATTTTTTAACACTTTTTTGATCGAAGCTGCTTGGAAAAAACGAATTTTCCCAGGATAACGGCCTACGTGGTAGAGAAGCTCAATTCTTCATGTTTGTGTAAAATGAAAATAAAAAAAATTCCATGTGATAACTTTTTTGCAATCTCCGATGACTTCATTTCTTCGAAATCGCATGAAAAACGCCGCTATTTGGGTCATCAGGCGAAAAAACCGCATCACCGTTGCAGCGGACTAATACAAAAATGATTTCGCTGGCCGACCAACTACTCCTCGCACAAAAACAATACAACCCACGGGCTTTTCAGAAAATACGACAAATCTATGCTCAGCTATAACGATCACCAAGCCATAGGGAGCAAAAGTTAGGGAGACAACAGCGCACTTCCGGCCTATTACACCACCCTTCCGCCAACTCCGGTCAGATTTGAACTCCGACCCGGAACCTTAAGAGGGACATTTTTTCTCAATATGTATTTTTATTACTTAAAAAGTTCATATCTACCATATATCCAAATTTGGTTTGTCTCCGATGGTTACTTTTCCCACAGGAGCGGTTTAAAGTCAGGTCAAAAACACTGTATTTTGAGGCTATCAAGCCTAGATGCATATTGAACCTACGTTTTAATACAGAAACATTAAAAAACATGCTTTTTTCTGACATCGCTTTTCTGAAAACGGATAAATGGGGTGCAAAGTCTGCCCATAAACTTGTCCGGGAAAGTATGTGCACTCTCCGTCGTTTCGGTGCTACACATCGGTAGAAAACCGTCTTTAAAAGTTGGCATCGCTGACGTCACGGAGTGACGTCAGAGGTTGCTCAAGGAAAACAGCAGGGGGTCGCGTTTTAAGTTCGTCGCTTGTAAGTAAAATGAAGAATGTGCCAGATTTTGACATGGAGCAGTAGACCAGATCTCACACTTTCAGAATCAAACGCGTCCGACACCAAACTCTTAACTACTTCGCCGTGAACGGCCCCTTAAGAAGCACAATGCGCCCCAAATGTGTGCAAGAATGCATTCTTACACAGTGCAAAGCACAAACTGGATCTTATTGTCGGCGCTAGAAGCGGGCAGTTGGAATAAGCGCGGCAAAGATGTGTAGTGCTTTTAATAGGCTATTACTACATACCACCGAAAGAAAAAAAGATCGCCGCGTTAAGGAGCTATGAACCGAAAGTCAGTAAACCCAGTTTCTCCTTAAGTTAGGGCTTAAAGCACCAAGATTTCAGCTTTAATGCCCATTTAAGTCATACTAATGAACGGCATCGCGAACATATGCGATAGGTGAACGACAGAGGTCGGCTCCAATCAAATGACATAGAGAAAGATATGATTTTGGAAAATTCTGCCCGCCAGAATCGATTAAAGTTGCCCGTAATGGTAGTTCTAAGGGGGGGGGGGGTGAAAAGGGGGAGGGGGGTGCCTAGGGCCTGTACATGAATATGCTGACTTTTTAACTAGAAAAATGAAAAACGGTGTTTGTTTTTCCACAATATAACGACATCTGATGGAAACTTTAAAATGCGTCGAAATTATGTCATCTATGACGTCATATAAGGTACAAGCGCCGCCCTATTAAGGTATCGGACCGGAGTTTCTTTTACGATTTCGGAGGTTGGCGGGCAGCCTCAGGCCGAAGGGCTACAGTTCCGCTAGTAAACGTAGGACGCGAAACTTAATCAATATGGCGGAAAGCCGTTTACTGTCTCTTTCCGACAAACCTATTGGTACCGTCTGTTGCCTCTTTATTTTGGTTAGAATATGTAGTAAAATTTTAATTTTGGACCCGAAAACTATCATTTTTTAACACTTTTTTGATCGAAGCTGCTTGGAAAAAACGAATTTTCCCAGGATAACGGCCTACGTGGTAGAGAAGCTAAATTCTTCATGTTTGTGTAAAATGAAAATAAAAAAATTCCATGTGATAACTTTTTTGCAATCTCCGATGACGTCATTTCTTCGAAATCGCATGAAAAACGCCGCTATTTGGGTCATCAGGCGAAAAAACCGCATCACCGTTGCAGCGGACTAATACAAAAATGGTTTCGCTGGCCGACCAACTACTCCTCGCACAAAAACAATACAACCCACGGGCTTTTCAGAAAATACGACAAATCTATGCTCAGCTATAACGATCACCAAGCCATAGGGAGCAAAAGTTAGGGAGACAACAGCGCACTTCCGGCCTATTACACCACCCTTCCGCCAACTCCGGTCAGATTTGAACTCCGACCCGGAACCTTAAGAGGGACATTTTTTCTCAATATGTATTTTTATTACTTAAAAAGTTCATATCTACCATATATCCAAATTTGGTTTGTCTCCGATGGTTACTTTTCCCACAGGAGCGGTTTAAAGTCAGGTCAAAAACACCGTATTTTGAGGCTATCAAGCCTAGATGCATATTGAACCTACGTTATAATACAGAAACATTAAAAAACATGCTTTTTTCTGACATCGCTTTTCTGAAAACGGATAAAATGGGGTGCAAAGTCTGCCCATAAACTTGTCCGGGAAAGTATGTGCACTCTCCGTCGTTTCGGTGCTACACATCGGTAGAAAACCGTCTTTAAAAGTTGGCATCGCTGACGTCACGGAGTGACGTCAGAGGTTGCTCAAGGAAAACAGCAGGGGGTCGCGTTTTAAGTTCGTCGCTTGTAAGTAAAATGAAGAATGTGCCAGATTTTGACATGGAGCAGTAGACCAGATCTCACACTTTCAGAATCAAACGAGTCCGACACCAAACTCTTAACTACTTCGCCGTGAACGGCCCCTTAAGAAGCACAATGCGCCCCAAATGTGTGCAAGAATGCATTCTTACACAGTGCAAAGCACAAACTGGATCTTATTGTCGGCGCTAGAAGCGGGCAGTTGGAATAAGCGCGGCAAAGATGTGTAGTGCTTTTAATAGGCTATTACTACATACCACCGAAAGAAAAAAAGATCGCCGCGTTAAGGAGCTATGAACCGAAAGTCAGTAAACCCAGTTTCTCCTTAAGTTAGGGCTTAAAGCACCAAGATTTCAGCTTTAATGCCCATTTAAGTCATACTAATGCACGGCATCGCGAACATGTATGCGATAGGTGAACGACAGAGGTCGGCTCCAATCAAATGACATAGAGAAAGATATGATTTTGGAAAATTCTGCCCGCCAGAATCGATTAAAGTTACCCGTAATGGTAGTTCTAAGGGGGGGGGGGGGTGAAAAAGGGGGAGGGGGGTGCCTAGGGCCTGTACATGAATATGCTGACTTTTTAACTAGAAAAATGAAAAACGGTGTTTGTTTTTCCACAATATAACGACATCTGATGGAAACTTTAAAATGCGTCGAAATTATGTCATCTATGACGTCATATAAGGTACAAGCGCCGCCCTATTAAGAGGGACATTTTTTCTCAATATGTATTTTTATTACTTAAAAAGTTCATATCTACCATATATCCAAATTTGGTTTGTCTCCGATGGTTACTTTTCCCACAGGAGCGGTTTAAAGTCAGGTCAAAAACACTGTATTTTGAGGCTATCAAGCCTAGATGCATATTGAACCTACGTTATAATACAGAAACATTAAAAAACATGCTTTTTTCTGTCATCGCTTTTCTGAAAACGGATAAAATGGGGTGCAAAGTTTGCCCATAAACTTGTCCGGGAAAGTATGTGCACTCTCCGTCGTTTCGGTGCTACACATCGGTAGAAAACCGTCTTTAAAAGTTGGCATCGCTGACGTCACGGAGTGACGTCAGAGGTTGCTCAAGGAAAACAGCAGGGGGTCGCGTTTTAAGTTCGTCGCTTGTAAGTAAAATGAAGAATGTGCCAGATTTTGACATGGAGCAGTAGACCAGATCTCACACTTTCAGAATCAAACGAGTCCGACACCAAACTCTTAACTACTTCGCCGTGAACGGCCCCTTAAGAAGCACAATGCGCCCCAAATGTGTGCAAGAATGCATTCTTACACAGTGCAAAGCACAAACTGGATCTTATTGTCGGCGCTAGAAGCGGGCAGTTGGAATAAGCGCGGCAAAGATGTGTAGTGCTTTTAATAGGCTATTACTACATACCACCGAAAGAAAAAAAGATCGCCGCGTTAAGGAGCTATGAACCGAAAGTCAGTAAACCCAGTTTCTCCTTAAGTTAGGGCTTAAAGCACCAAGATTTCAGCTTTAATGCCCATTTAAGTCATACTAATGCACGGCATCGCGAACATGTATGCGATAGGTGAACGACAGAGGTCGGCTCCAATCAAATGACATAGAGAAAGATATGATTTTGGAAAATTCTGCCCGCCAGAATCGATTAAAGTTACCCGTAATGGTAGTTCTAAGGGGGGGGGGGGTGAAAAAGGGGGAGGGGGGTGCCTAGGGCCTGTACATGAATATGCTGACTTTTTAACTAGAAAAATGAAAAACGGTGTTTGTTTTTCCACAATATAACGACATCTGATGGAAACTTTAAAATGCGTCGAAATTATGTCATCTATGACGTCATATAAGGTACAAGCGCCGCCCCTTAAGAGGGACATTTTTTCTCAATATGTATTTTTATTACTTAAAAAGTTCATATCTACCATATATCCAAATTTGGTTTGTCTCCGATGGTTACTTTTCCCACAGGAGCGGTTTAAAGTCAGGTCAAAAACACTGTATTTTGAGGCTATCAAGCCTAGATGCATATTGAACCTACGTTATAATACAGAAACATTAAAAAACATGCTTTTTTCTGACATCGCTTTTCTGAAAACGGATAAAATGGGGTGCAAAGTCTGCCCATAAACTTGTCCGGGAAAGTATGTGCACTCTCCGTCGTTTCGGTGCTACACATCGGTAGAAAACCGTCTTTAAAAGTTGGCATCGCTGACGTCACGGAGTGACGTCAGAGGTTGCTCAAGGAAAACAGCAGGGGGTCGCGTTTTAAGTTCGTCGCTTGTAAGTAAAATGAAGAATGTGCCAGATTTTGACATGGAGCAGTAGACCAGATCTCACACTTTCAGAATCAAACGCGTCCGACACCAAACTCTTAACTACTTCGCCGTGAACGGCCCCTTAAGAAGCACAATGCGCCCCAAATGTGTGCAAGAATGCATTCTTACACAGTGCAAAGCACAAACTGGATCTTATTGTCGGCGCTAGAAGCGGGCAGTTGGAATAAGCGCGGCAAAGATGTGTAGTGCTTTTAATAGGCTATTACTACATACCACCGAAAGAAAAAAAGATCGCCGCGTTAAGGAGCTATGAACCGAAAGTCAGTAAACCCAGTTTCTCCTTAAGTTAGGGCTTAAAGCACCAAGATTTCAGCTTTAATGCCCATTTAAGTCATACTAATGCACGGCATCGCGAACATGTATGCGATAGGTGAACGACAGAGGTCGGCTCCAATCAAATGACATAGAGAAAGATATGATTTTGGAAAATTCTGCCCGCCAGAATCGATTAAAGTTACCCGTAATGGTAGTTCTAAGGGGGGGGGGGGGTGAAAAAGGGGGAGGGGGGCGCCTAGGGCCTGTACATGAATATGCTGACTTTTTAACTAGAAAAATGAAAAACGGTGTTTGTTTTTCCACAATATAACGACATCTGATGGAAACTTTAAAATGCGTCGAAATTATGTCATCTATGACGTCATATAAGGTACAAGCGCCGCCCTATTAAGGTATCGGACCGGAGTTTCTTTTACGATTTCGGAGGTTGGCGGGCAGCCTCAGGCCGAAGGGCTACAGTTCCGCTAGTAAACGTAGGACGCAAAACTTAATCAATATGGCGGAAAGCCGTTTACTGTCTCTTTCCGACAAACCTATTGGTACCGTCTGTTGCCTCTTTATTTTGGTTAGAATATGTAGTAAAATTTTAATTTTGCACCCGAAAACTATCATTTTTTAACACTTTTTTGATCGAAGCTGCTTGGAAAAAACGAATTTTCCCAGGATAACGGCCTACGTGGTAGAGAAGCTAAATTCTTCATGTTTGTGCAAAATGAAAATAAAAAAATTCCATGTGATAACTTTTTTGCAATCTCCGATGACGTCATTTCTTCGAAATCGCATGAAAAACGCCGCTATTTGGGTCATCAGGCGAAAAAACCGCATCACCGTTGCAGCGGACTAATACAAAAATGATTTCGCTGGCCGACCAACTACTCCTCGCACAAAAACAATACAACCCACGGGCTTTTCAGAAAATACGACAAATCTATGCTCAGCTATAACGATCACCAAGCCATAGGGAGCAAAAGTTAGGGAGACAACAGCGCACTTCCGGCCTATTACACCACCCTTCCGCCAACTCCGGTCAGATTTGAACTCCGACCCGGAACCTTAAGAGGGACATTTTTTCTCAATATGTATTTTTATTACTTAAAAAGTTCATATCTACCATATATCCAAATTTGGTTTGTCTCCGATGGTTACTTTTCCCACAGGAGCGGTTTAAAGTCAGGTCAAAAACACTGTATTTTGAGGCTATCAAGCCTAGATGCATATTGAACCTACGTTATAATACAGAAACATTAAAAAACATGCTTTTTTCTGACATCGCTTTTCTGAAAACGGATAAATGGGGTGCAAAGTCTGCCCATAAACTTGTCCGGGAAAGTATGTGCACTCTCCGTCGTTTCGGTGCTACACATCGGTAGAAAACCGTCTTTAAAAGTTGGCATCGCTGACGTCACGGAGTGACGTCAGAGGTTGCTCAAGGAAAACAGCAGGGGGTCGCGTTTTAAGTTCGTCGCTTGTAAGTAAAATGAAGAATGTGCCAGATTTTGACATGGAGCAGTAGACCAGATCTCACACTTTCAGAATCAAACGAGTCCGACACCAAACTCTTAACTACTTCGCCGTGAACGGCCCCTTAAGAAGCACAATGCGCCCCAAATGTGTGCAAGAATGCATTCTTACACAGTGCAAAGCACAAACTGGATCTTATTGTCGGCGCTAGAAGCGGGCAGTTGGAATAAGCGCGGCAAAGATGTGTAGTGCTTTTAATAGGCTATTACTACATACCACCGAAAGAAAAAAAGATCGCCGCGTTAAGGAGCTATGAACCGAAAGTCAGTAAACCCAGTTTCTCCTTAAGTTAGGGCTTAAAGCACCAAGATTTCAGCTTTAATGCCCATTTAAGTCATACTAATGCACGGCATCGCGAACATGTATGCGATAGGTGAACGACAGAGGTCGGCTCCAATCAAATGACATAGAGAAAGATATGATTTTGGAAAATTCTGCCCGCCAGAATCGATTAAAGTTACCCGTAATGGTAGTTCTAAGGGGGGGGGGGGGTGAAAAAGGGGGAGGGGGGTGCCTAGGGCCTGTACATGAATATGCTGACTTTTTAACTAGAAAAATGAAAAACGGTGTTTGTTTTTCCACAATATAACGACATCTGATGGAAACTTTAAAATGCGTCGAAATTATGTCATCTATGACGTCATATAAGGTACAAGCGCCGCCCTATTAAGAGGGACATTTTTTCTCAATATGTATTTTTATTACTTAAAAAGTTCATATCTACCATATATCCAAATTTGGTTTGTCTCCGATGGTTACTTTTCCCACAGGAGCGGTTTAAAGTCAGGTCAAAAACACTGTATTTTGAGGCTATCAAGCCTAGATGCATATTGAACCTACGTTATAATACAGAAACATTAAAAAACATGCTTTTTTCTGTCATCGCTTTTCTGAAAACGGATAAAATGGGGTGCAAAGTTTGCCCATAAACTTGTCCGGGAAAGTATGTGCACTCTCCGTCGTTTCGGTGCTACACATCGGTAGAAAACCGTCTTTAAAAGTTGGCATCGCTGACGTCACGGAGTGACGTCAGAGGTTGCTCAAGGAAAACAGCAGGGGGTCGCGTTTTAAGTTCGTCGCTTGTAAGTAAAATGAAGAATGTGCCAGATTTTGACATGGAGCAGTAGACCAGATCTCACACTTTCAGAATCAAACGAGTCCGACACCAAACTCTTAACTACTTCGCCGTGAACGGCCCCTTAAGAAGCACAATGCGCCCCAAATGTGTGCAAGAATGCATTCTTACACAGTGCAAAGCACAAACTGGATCTTATTGTCGGCGCTAGAAGCGGGCAGTTGGAATAAGCGCGGCAAAGATGTGTAGTGCTTTTAATAGGCTATTACTACATACCACCGAAAGAAAAAAAGATCGCCGCGTTAAGGAGCTATGAACCGAAAGTCAGTAAACCCAGTTTCTCCTTAAGTTAGGGCTTAAAGCACCAAGATTTCAGCTTTAATGCCCATTTAAGTCATACTAATGCACGGCATCGCGAACATGTATGCGATAGGTGAACGACAGAGGTCGGCTCCAATCAAATGACATAGAGAAAGATATGATTTTGGAAAATTCTGCCCGCCAGAATCGATTAAAGTTACCCGTAATGGTAGTTCTAAGGGGGGGGGGGTGAAAAAGGGGGAGGGGGGTGCCTAGGGCCTGTACATGAATATGCTGACTTTTTAACTAGAAAAATGAAAAACGGTGTTTGTTTTTCCACAATATAACGACATCTGATGGAAACTTTAAAATGCGTCGAAATTATGTCATCTATGACGTCATATAAGGTACAAGCGCCGCCCTATTAAGGTATCGGACCGGAGTTTCTTTTACGATTTCGGAGGTTGGCGGGCAGCCTCAGGCCGAAGGGCTACAGTTCCGCTAGTAAACGTAGGACGCGAAACTTAATCAATATGGCGGAAAGCCGTTTACTGTCTCTTTCCGACAAACCTATTGGTACCGTCTGTTGCCTCTTTATTTTGGTTAGAATATGTAGTAAAATTTTAATTTTGGACCCGAAAACTATCATTTTTTAACACTTTTTTGATCGAAGCTGCTTGGAAAAAACGAATTTTCCCAGGATAACGGCCTACGTGGTAGAGAAGCTAAATTCTTCATGTTTGTGTAAAATGAAAATAAAAAAATTCCATGTGATAACTTTTTTGCAATCTCCGATGACGTCATTTCTTCGAAATCGCATGAAAAACGCCGCTATTTGGGTCATCAGGCGAAAAAACCGCATCACCGTTGCAGCGGACTAATACAAAAATGATTTCGCTGGCCGACCAACTACTCCTCGCACAAAAACAATACAACCCACGGGCTTTTCAGAAAATACTGACTTTTTAACTAGAAAAATGAAAAACGGTGTTTGTTTTTCCACAATATAACGACATCTGATGGAAACTTTAAAATGCGTCGAAATTATGTCATCTATGACGTCATATAAGGTACAAGCGCCGCCCTATTAAGAGGGACATTTTTTCTCAATATGTATTTTTATTACTTAAAAAGTTCATATCTACCATATATCCAAATTTGGTTTGTCTCCGATGGTTACTTTTCCCACAGGAGCGGTTTAAAGTCAGGTCAAAAACACTGTATTTTGAGGCTATCAAGCCTAGATGCATATTGAACCTACGTTATAATACAGAAACATTAAAAAACATGCTTTTTTCTGTCATCGCTTTTCTGAAAACGGATAAAATGGGGTGCAAAGTTTGCCCATAAACTTGTCCGGGAAAGTATGTGCACTCTCCGTCGTTTCGGTGCTACACATCGGTAGAAAACCGTCTTTAAAAGTTGGCATCGCTGACGTCACGGAGTGACGTCAGAGGTTGCTCAAGGAAAACAGCAGGGGGTCGCGTTTTAAGTTCGTCGCTTGTAAGTAAAATGAAGAATGTGCCAGATTTTGACATGGAGCAGTAGACCAGATCTCACACTTTCAGAATCAAACGAGTCCGACACCAAACTCTTAACTACTTCGCCGTGAACGGCCCCTTAAGAAGCACAATGCGCCCCAAATGTGTGCAAGAATGCATTCTTACACAGTGCAAAGCACAAACTGGATCTTATTGTCGGCGCTAGAAGCGGGCAGTTGGAATAAGCGCGGCAAAGATGTGTAGTGCTTTTAATAGGCTATTACTACATACCACCGAAAGAAAAAAAGATCGCCGCGTTAAGGAGCTATGAACCGAAAGTCAGTAAACCCAGTTTCTCCTTAAGTTAGGGCTTAAAGCACCAAGATTTCAGCTTTAATGCCCATTTAAGTCATACTAATGCACGGCATCGCGAACATGTATGCGATAGGTGAACGACAGAGGTCGGCTCCAATCAAATGACATAGAGAAAGATATGATTTTGGAAAATTCTGCCCGCCAGAATCGATTAAAGTTACCCGTAATGGTAGTTCTAAGGGGGGGGGGGTGAAAAAGGGGGAGGGGGGTGCCTAGGGCCTGTACATGAATATGCTGACTTTTTAACTAGAAAAATGAAAAACGGTGTTTGTTTTTCCACAATATAACGACATCTGATGGAAACTTTAAAATGCGTCGAAATTATGTCATCTATGACGTCATATAAGGTACAAGCGCCGCCCTATTAAGGTATCGGACCGGAGTTTCTTTTACGATTTCGGAGGTTGGCGGGCAGCCTCAGGCCGAAGGGCTACAGTTCCGCTAGTAAACGTAGGACGCGAAACTTAATCAATATGGCGGAAAGCCGTTTACTGTCTCTTTCCGACAAACCTATTGGTACCGTCTGTTGCCTCTTTATTTTGGTTAGAATATGTAGTAAAATTTTAATTTTGGACCCGAAAACTATCATTTTTTAACACTTTTTTGATCGAAGCTGCTTGGAAAAAACGAATTTTCCCAGGATAACGGCCTACGTGGTAGAGAAGCTAAATTCTTCATGTTTGTGCAAAATGAAAATAAAAAAATTCCATGTGATAACTTTTTTGCAATCTCCGATGACGTCATTTCTTCGAAATCGCATGAAAAACGCCGCTATTTGGGTCATCAGGCGAAAAAACCGCATCACCGTTGCAGCGGACTAATACAAAAATGGTTTCGCTGGCCGACCAACTACTCCTCGCACAAAAACAATACAACCCACGGGCTTTTCAGAAAATACGACAAATCTATGCTCAGTTATAACGATCACCAAGCCATAGGGAGCAAAAGTTAGGGAGACAACAGCGCACTTCCGGCCTATTACACCACCCTTCCGCCAACTCCGGTCAGATTTGAACTCCGACCCGGAACCTTAAGAGGGACATTTTTTCTCAATATGTATTTTTATTACTTAAAAAGTTCATATCTACCATATATCCAAATTTGGTTTGTCTCCGATGGTTACTTTTCCCACAGGAGCGGTTTAAAGTCAGGTCAAAAACACTGTATTTTGAGGCTATCAAGCCTAGATGCATATTGAACCTACGTTATAATACAGAAACATTAAAAAACATGCTTTTTTCTGTCATCGCTTTTCTGAAAACGGATAAAATGGGGTGCAAAGTTTGCCCATAAACTTGTCCGGGAAAGTATGTGCACTCTCCGTCGTTTCGGTGCTACACATCGGTAGAAAACCGTCTTTAAAAGTTGGCATCGCTGACGTCACGGAGTGACGTCAGAGGTTGCTCAAGGAAAACAGCAGGGGGTCGCGTTTTAAGTTCGTCGCTTGTAAGTAAAATGAAGAATGTGCCAGATTTTGACATGGAGCAGTAGACCAGATCTCACACTTTCAGAATCAAACGAGTCCGACACCAAACTCTTAACTACTTCGCCGTGAACGGCCCCTTAAGAAGCACAATGCGCCCCAAATGTGTGCAAGAATGCATTCTTACACAGTGCAAAGCACAAACTGGATCTTATTGTCGGCGCTAGAAGCGGGCAGTGGAATAAGCGCGGCAAAGAT
>NC_049979.1:15926711-15936768 GCF_000003815.2 Branchiostoma floridae | reverse complement strand
AGTACTCACCGGCGCCTTGATCCAGCGAACAACTACAACAACAACAGCACGGAAGAACCTAGATCAGTGTACATCACCGACACACACCAACAGCATTATTTATACCGTAGTATATATCCTGTCCACATCCGTGCCATTGTTCTGGACGTGCGCCAAGTCTCCATTTTAGTCGATGGAGGAAATGTAGAACCTCGCACCCGCGGAAGATGTATTTATAACGCTAGGGATGAGGTCATCAACATGGTCAAGTCCGTGATAAACAAGATTTCTCTATACCTAGGTCTTCCTCGTCTTTTCAGTCATTCTGTCTTCGAAGTTCACGATAATAGCATTTCCATATCCATTCCTCGCTCTTTCAGTAATTCTTGCTAGTTCTCTGTGTCAAGCGCAAATACAACGCGAGTGGGCGCGAACTAGTCGCAAAGTAATCACCAACAGGCGCATCACTGTAAGTCTCTTATCGATGAATCTTGATAATCGTGCATTGTTTTTTTTTCGTGGTAACACTGTGATTTCCAATAAACGTATATTGCATCTAATTGGGGGATGAAACTGAGGATGTGACATTCCGAGTGCAGCCATTTTGTTTGTATAGAGGTCACGTAGTTTGCACTTGTGTCGCACGTCAGTGTGATTATTAGAGAAATTGGTGAAAGATTCGCAAAGCTGCCGTAATAAAATTGTCCCTAACAGGTGCGGCCCAGCTAGGTTTCTGTTTAAGAGTTTGATAAAGTAAAATTAGCAAAACCTTCTCAGACCGTCATGATTATTCATCTATTGAGATTCTCAGATTCCACAAATCTGAGAGGTGTGGGCAATAGGATTAGCACATCCTTTACAGGGCCGACACATTCAGAGTACAGTTATGAGTTGTTGTCATATCAGAAAACGTTCGAATAACGTCTACTAAGTTATGAGTCATGGCAGACGGTAGTTAACTTCATTTGGAGTTATGACAAGTTCATCTAGAGGTTAATGACCTCTGAGTCATCACGTAATTGTCTGATAATGTCGGACATGATATTGGTTAGTTTGACCTGAGGGACAACATCTAAAAAATTCTCCCCTTAAGCAAAGGAAATGTGTCACTATGCCATTTCCTATCGGGGAAGCTTAAAATTAAGTATCATATTTGTACGCTGATGAATCGTTATAATAATACTAGTAATTAACATTTTTCAAAGCTGAAACATTGACCAAATTGCAAGTGATATTTTGACACCAATGATTGAGTTGTAACTCAAACTACCCATTATGCAGAACGTGGGACACTTCAAATCGTAACTGCTTTCAACCAAAAAGTCACACCTAACAGTAAACATGGTACATGTACCTTACAGTTGATTAGAAATTCGTGTTTGTACTCCGTTTCTTTACTCGTACTCTGGGACACCCACAGAGCGTTTGGGTATGATTTTGCAAATAAAACAGTCCTATATTGCCATTGGTCCAACTGATGCCATCATATAGTCATTGATAGGAAAATCATGGAGGGCTTGACGACACCGTTGTTCTAGCTATAGTAGGGAAACGGAATCTGGGTCACTGTGTCTCATAGGACTGGAAAAGTGCGGACCTGACCTGACTCCAAACCTTGTTTATATCTCACAAGTGACATGTTTCCGACCTGACGGTTAGACGACGAAGAAATGTTTATCTTGGAATTTGATTATGCTTTATGGTACCCAAGTGTCAAGGCCAGTGTCAAGGCCAGTGTCAAATATTACATTTCATTTTCTTCATGGTCTGTATGTCTGTCTGTGTGTCTGTCTGTCTCTATATGTGTGTCTGTCCGTGTGTCTGCCAGTCTGCATTTGTCTCTGTGCCTGTCTGTCCATCTCTCTCTGTGTTTTTCTGTCTTTTTGTCTGTTAATCGTTCTGTCTGTCTGTCTGTTTTTCTGTCTCTGTGTTTCTCCCGTGTCCTATGTCTGTCTGCAGCTGTGAATTTGTATTTGTATTGTCTGTCTGTCTGTGTGTCTGTCTGTCTATGTCTGTGTCTGTGTGTTCTATCCGTATGACTATGTCTCTCTTTCTGTGCATGTAGTACTACTGTGGACCCTACACATGCATTCCCTATACGCATAGACACTTTTTTAATTGTCTCGTTTTCACCGTCCGTTCCTCCTAGTAAAAATATTCTTCCGGCCATGCGTCGCAGTCCAACCCTTTGTCCCCCAACTTGCAAGTGGAACATCCCAGCTTAACTCTAATATAAAAGGTCACCAGGGGTCACACAAATTGCAGCCAGGAAACGACTTTACCCACGAGATGATGAGATTGTCGTACTCATAACTGACAAGCCTTCTACGCCAATCTGGAGCAATATTGAAATAACAGGATATATCGTTGCGACAAATTGATTTAAAAGTCTACAAATCGTATTTGTATACCTCTTTTGTTGGATTGCTTGGGTCACAATGCCTCGAGTTATTCCATAATTGATCGATTATAACTAAACGTTAGAGATAGAGATATATTGAGGACTGTTTCTGTTTTGACTGAAGTATGTCGACCACGATAAATGGGTACATCGTCTAAAGTTTGAAGCATTGTATCAAAAATGGTACGGACCAAATGTTAATGCAAAGATAGGGGTACGCAGTGAATGCATTTACTGATACTAAATATTTAGAAGGCCCAAAGCTGTGTCATTTCTTCCCGACCTCAAGAATTATTTACCAACCAAAAATCGCGACCGTAACTTATCAAGAACACAAGATATCAATTATAACCAGATTTACCACTTGTCGTGTTGGTGTCGCACACCTGTTTTGTTGCTGTCGTTAACATGTCTGTTGCTGTAGCAAATCGGTCGTTTTTTATACACATCTGTTGTGTTGCTATCGCACACCTGTCGTGTTGCTGTCGCACACCTGTCATGTTGTTGTCGCACACCTGTCGTACTGCTGTCGCACACTTGTCGTGTTGCTAATGCACACCTGTCGTGTTGCTATCAAACAACATGTCGTGTTGTTGTCGTACACCAGTCGTGTTGCTGTCTCGCAACATCTTATTTCCGTCGCACATTTGTCGCGTTCCTTTCGCACACTTGTCATGTTGCTGTCGCACACCTGTCGTGTTTCTGTCGGACACCTGTTTGTGTTGCTTTCGCTCACATTTTACTGTTGATGTCACACAACTGTTTGTATTGCTTCCGCACACCTGCCGAGTTGCTATCGCGCACCTGTCGTTATTGCTGTCATAGAACATTCGAGTTGCTGTCGCAAATCTGTGTGCATGCGGCAAGAGGCACACTACGCAGTGCCTTGCAATTTTCGTAATTTACAGTCACCCCAACATTAAGATCACGACAAAGCCTTGTCTGTCGTTCATGTTACATGAATAATTTACAGCGAGAGACCGTATTTCAGCCGTGCCAATAGCAACGTTACCGTTCCCTTACATCCCCTGCACGACCTACAGTCGTCTGGTTTATCTCTAGACTAATTACAGACGACACGGGAAGGATAACTCGGGAACAGGACAACTTTATTAATTGTCTGGACGTCGTTAGTAAAAGCAGCTATAAATCATATGGTAGTTAATGTAGGGGTCAACCATTTTATCATTGGGTGGGAGGGTTTAACTTCGGTATAAAAAAAACGTGAAATTTGAACGGGTTACACATTTTACGGTGAATTTATTTTTAGTTTTTAACCGCTTTGAATCTGCTACTCCTATACAAGCTTAGAAAAATAAGATATACGCCCGATGAAGATTTAACACCAAGGTTATAAGACACGCAGTACAAGCCACTGTATGTTTTTCAAACAACTACATGGATTTTGAAAACAGAAGTTTTAGATATAGCATCTGAGTTTTGTATCGAAACATAAAGGAAGCTATCTGAAACGTATTATTGTTTACAAAATCTATTCAGTTGCCTAAGTGACTTTTGCATTGTATGATCATATAAATGACCCACTGAGTTGTGAAAGCATATTTGTTAAGAAAGTTTTGGAGGAGGAGGAGGTTGGTTTTAAGGACTACAACTTGCTAGCCGCCATGCTAGATAGAAACGCATGGTCAGACATTGTTAATGGCACCTCATATGTTATGAGGATGAAGTTCCGATGAACTGAACTGAACTGATTTGTGCATGTACGGTCTATCCCTTCTCCGTACTTAAACTGTGGGGAAGGCAGGTGCATTGTAGATTTCCGAACGAAGGTCGTCTGAAGGATTTGGTCACGCAATGAATGTTGTGCAGGTGCAAGGATATATTCTGTTTGTATTGTAAACCCGTTAAAGCGCATAGTGCTGTAACTTGTGACCAGGTTTGCATTGTACTGAAGACTAGAAACTGCATATCAGGGAAAGTTTATTTGATCTACTCACATCGCGAAAGTCCCCTACTGTTTTTGATAAGTGTGGTGGGTTCTTTAACGTGCTCGAGTTGTGACTCTCCTCAAACATAGGGCCTCCATTTTAT
The DNA here is from genome assembly GCF_000003815.2 of Branchiostoma floridae. Lineage (NCBI taxonomy): Eukaryota > Metazoa > Chordata > Leptocardii > Amphioxiformes > Branchiostomatidae > Branchiostoma > Branchiostoma floridae. Next base: position 15,932,336 of record NC_049979.1, on the reverse strand, counting down.
GTCCTATCCGAGGGACTTCCCTTTTCGAAGCAAGGTACTCCTTTCCACCTGAGTGAAGTGAGTAAAGCCGTGTAAAGTACCTTTTCTCAAGAGCACAACGCCAAGATCTGAGCATGTCAGGTGCTTCGAACCCGGAACCTCTAGGTTCTGGGGCAAAAACTTACCATTACGGTCATCCTATCACTTATGTACTCTCAAGGTTGATTTGGAAATTCACACAAAACGCATATAGTAGTCACTAGTATTAATGTGTCATTTTGTATTTCCTGATCATATATATGTATGCATTTTGTAACTACATCAACTTTTCATTTAATGTTTACTCTTTTCAGTTACTCAAGTTGACTTGACCTTTGCAGTTTTGTGATATCCATAAACCGCTTTACTTCACTGTTAGAAACAGTAATCTGTGCATTTATCCCACAAACAACTTTTAATACTTCCTGACCTGGAAAACACAACCATAAAATCATGATTTATATGCCACGGAAATGTGTTGGATACACGCATCAAATTTCCCCTGACATGCAAAATGAAATGTTCGCCTTCTGGAAGTCCGAATCGAGATTGTGGCACTAATATATCACCAGTTAAGTAGCTGTCAACCCGAACAGAACCACTTTTCTGTATACAAGAGATATGCGAGGGGTGATCAACATGTTCTCACCAAAATATAATGTGAAAAACTAATATGTTAGGGCATAAATATAAAGAATGAAGGCTTTAATCAATGATAGCCAAATTTTTAATTATTCTGTTCATTGCTCCAGTCTATGTCCCTTTGAAAAAAAAGGTAAATTGCGAGAAAAACAAGTGGAATAACTCAAAGCTGTGTGGGTCGTGTTAATCATGCGATGGAATCTTTGACGACATTGTCTGACTTTCAGTGGACCCTCACATCTTAGTTCGCAGATAACAGTTTGGCTTTGGCTTATTAGGTTTATTCATTAAGATCACCATAAGGCATTGGTGATACATCACTATTCTTCCTGGCTTCCATGAATAAAATGAAATATACAAAGTACAGTTTACTGTAATTGAAAAATATGAACAAGTATACATTTGTTTTGATACAAAACTTTAAAAACAGGCAAAAGGAGGGGTCGGAGGTCAGGGCAATTATGACATAAATGTGCATGATATCACATATGGAACAAAAATAACAGCCTCTTTGAATCCATTTCAATATTATACCCCGCGTCGTTTATTTTGCTATCCCTAATTTTGTTGTTTTTTCATTCCCTGCACGGACAAAATTATGGTTTGAATAAAATATATTTCCATCAAAAGTTCAAAAAGATTATACTTATATGTCTATCTATTTCACTTACACGTTCGGAATATTCGCTATAGGATTTACAAGGTGACTCCGAAGGGTCAGAAAGTCGGACAGAAATTGAGTCCTTCGGAATCAGATGAAAATGAATTGCCGAAAACCGACTCGGAGAAAGTCATAAATCAGTAATAATTTGATGAGAAGTTATTAGAGAATAGATCACACACAGATAGAGGCGCGTGTGTGTCTGACAGAACTGGGTCAGGTTATGATGGTGTCCCCAAGAGGACGCCCGGGTTGGAGACGAATATCACTTTATGGCTGTATGTCCCAAATATTCTGAAATACGAAATTCTCCGTACACAAGGCTATTATCTTATACACAAGGATTTATCTCAATGGACCTGAAGCGCAAATTCAAATACATAATGACATGTGACAATCCCTGCATGACAGATATAGGAAAATATATCAAAGAAGGTTTAGACATTAGAAAATTCCTCCAATGATTGTAAAAGACTCCAATGATTGTAAGAAACTTTTCCTATACTACAACTTCTATATTAGTTAGATTAGCGTTAAGTTATAGAACTGTAGTTATGTAGATGCCATACTTTGTATACCCCGTACAATTGCTATGCAATAAAGCTATCTATATCACAACACTAGGATGTTTCCAGAACCCTTCATCCCTGATTTTGATGCTTATACAAATGCATTTGCGATTCGGTGGCCGTTACAAACAAAGTCATTTTCGGTGTTTAGACGTGGCAACTTAAGACCTAGGCCTGAAAACTTTATTTCGTTCAACACATCATACAAAAAAAGTTTTGATTTGATACTGTGGCAATGGATCGTTCTGCATCATGACAAATGGCGATTCTCTGATTTCATTCCACGTAATCCATTTTCTAGCTACTGTAAATGCATTTAGGTTCGCGGGGATTTGATTTTGCGGTAGCGGGAAAAAGGACTTTTCGCGGTGGTTTGTTCGCGGTGACACTATAGACTGCAGTCTAATACTAGTACTATAATAGAAAAATGTTCGCGGTGGTTTTAAGTTCGCGGTGAAGTGGTCACAGCGAAAACCGCGAATATTAATCCACCGCGAACATTTACAGCATATCATTCTAGTATATTATAATTTATTGTTTTATTGAATCTGTCTTTCCGAACGTTTGGCTAGTACTTAAAGACCCCCATACAGGGTGAAAATATACAAATAGCTTATATGTAGGTTTCTGTGATATTCCTGATTATAATGTCCATTTTCCGTTGTTCTAAATAATTTGAAGGACTACAGGTTTTGAAGATAATGATCTCCTAAATATGATTTTGCATCCTCATAGTCAAAGACAGCAAGAATATTACTACTTTTTACATAGTGAGTTTCTAAACCATTGCCTTGTCGTGTAGCAATATACGACTGCAGTTAGAGGTATACGGTTGACATCCGAACCCCCAACTGCCTGCCTAGTACCATAAAACACCAATCTCATCTGCACAGTACGTCAAAAGGGTCTGTAACCCCGGCGTGAGGAATCTATTCAGCGGTGTCACGGTCCATCCACCGGGGCAGCACGGATGGGTTAGCCGGTAACAGTCTCGGATTTTACGGGAGGATAATTACATCTCACGGGTGCCGTAACGGCCACGGCCCGTATAGGCTCGCATATGTAGAGCGGCATGAATTTTTAAAATACGATAACAGAGATGTAGCTTGGGATATAGAAAGATGACAGGGTCTGTTTTCCATCGGATTTCGATTCCTTTTGTAACAATATATGAACTTGAATATTGTTTGTAACAATGCGAACAAGCGTGCATAAAACACACAGTGATTCGTACATAAATCAAAAGCTAACTGCCACCACAAAATCAAAACCTTAACACGTCCAGGACTTGCAGAAAATACAAAAACAGACGTTCTACTGTAGTACCAATGTCACACACCAGGGGGCCAAAATTAGCATTGACTTTTGTTTTCTCAACCCCTATCTATAAACCAGGCATCATTACAATCCACCCAGACGTGCTGACCACAAATATCCAGAAATTCAGACACATAGTGATACCCATGCACACAGACAGACACACCAAGAACTCCATTCATTTTTCATGTAGGTAAAAAAGGAATATAGGGTCTGCTATGCATCAGACTAATTGTGGATCTAATACTAGTAATAGCTAAATCAAATCAACGTCAAAGTGAAGCTATGCGCAATAAAGGAGTGACGTATTTGCTGTACGTTGACGAAACGCAGATCGTGTCTCCTAAAGTTCAACTGTAATTCCCCAAGTCGTCTCTGTCTACACGCATCTAACAGACTATCTGTTAGTACCGATACGTAGCTGTGGTGTCCTGTTGGCCTAGCGGTTTGGGGCGTTTGGCCCAGAGGTCCTGGGTTCGAATCTCCTGACATGCCAGCGACGTTGTGCCCTTCGGAATCGCGCCACACTTTACACAAATTTCCTCACTTTACTCAGTAACGTTTGTTACAACATTGAGATCGCGTGGTGCAGTGTGTTTGGTTCGGGACCTAGAGGTCTTGAGTTCAAATCCTGCCGTGTCACCGATCTTGTGATCTTGTACCCTTGGGAAAGGTGCTTTACTCACTTTACTCAGGTGATAATGAATGCCTAGCTTTGCCTTTGGTTATAGCCGTCCCTCGGATAGGACGTTAAATGGAGGTCCAGTTTTTTAGGAGAGCCACACTTCGAGAACGTATAAGAACCCACCACACTTATCGAAAAGAGTAGGAGTCCTTCCCGGTGTGAGTGGATCAAATAAATCTGTCAGGATATGCAGCTTGTACTCTTCTGTACAAACCTGATGTGTTACGCCATGAGGCGGTTTAACGATTATGCAATACAAACAAACAAACAAACAAACAAACAAATAAACAAATGCTACATCTACTTGGAAATCACCACACAACCAACGGACAACTTTTCATCTATAAAAGAGAGCGACGTGGACAAGTTGTGAAAAAACGATCACAATCTTTCGCCACTTGGCAATTTTGTATGTTTCAGTGTCATTATACGACAGAAAGCAATAAAACCTGATCGCACAGTACAATCGCGGAGGTATGATGATGATGACAGAAGATATCCCCACTACACCCGTGTAACGTACCCCTTAATGGTGACAGATGAGGTATATCTAACTTGCAAATCAAGACGGGTTTATGTGGGCTGCTCAGTATTAATCTATCCCCACATCAATCAGCGTTTGGCGAGACAGAGTGGCGAGGGGTGACTGTTACAAATATAGCCTCGCCCAGACTTCTTTTACTTTGTGTGGTTAACAAATTGTTGAATTTTGTCTAAGATAGAAGTCGTTTAGAATATGGGTAGTGTTTTGCCAGAGAAGTTCTGTATCTGCATCTGTATATATTGTGGGTATAAGCTAGCGCCCTTCGGCGTAACACACCAGCTTCTGTACGTGTATAAGTATAGCCTGTATAACCCCCCTTCGGTATAACACACCAGCTTCTGTATCTGTGGTTGTATGGCCGGTATAACCGCTCTTCGGTGTAACACAACAGTTTCTGTATCTGTATCTATAACGTTAACGTTATAGCCGGTATAACCGCCCTTTCGGCGTAACACACCAGCTCAATCTGTATCTGTATCTGTAGAGCCGGTATAACCGCCCTTCGGTATAACACACCAGCTTCTGTATCTGTGGTTGTATGGCCGGTATAAGCGCCCTTCGGCGTAACACACCAGCTTCTGTGTCTGTATCTATATAGCCGGTATAACCGCCCTTCGGCGTAACACACCAGCTTCTGTATCTGTATAAGTATAGCTGATATAACCGCCCTTCGGTATAACACACCAGCTTCTGTATCTGTATCAGTATATCCGATACAAACGCCCTTCGGTGTAACGCACCAGCTTCTGTACCTGTATCTGTATAGCCGGTATAACTGCCCTTCGGTGCAACACACCAGCTTCGCATGCACGCGGCGCCGCAGCAGCTGAACGATCCGTCACACCTAAACTTTGAACATCTAGTTATAAGCATTGTTTAAGGCTATTCAATAAGAATTCTCCTCCAGTACTTGATGATAACGAAGAGAATTTGATGATCAAAGCCTCCGTGCTGCCCAGTTTGAACTCTTACGATGGCCAAACTCCACCAAAAGCTATGATACACTCTCAGCCGAAGGCAGTAGTCTGGTAGAGGCTATAGCTATTACATATACATGTACAAGAGTATGTTTCCGAGAAATACGCGCTTTTAATGATACCCTCTGGGGTGTCGTTCCGATTTCTCGCAACAGATTTGATGTCGACAAAAAAGAGATGCTATTCACAACACACATTCATCAACTCGTATA
>NC_049979.1:15833854-15926611 GCF_000003815.2 Branchiostoma floridae | reverse complement strand
GTTCATTATGTACTGTATAATGGAGGCAGTGGAAACGAAATACATTTCATGTGTTAGCATTCTTATTGTGAGACTGAAATAGACAGTGTTTTTATGAATAGATGCCACAATCTTTCTGAGCTAATACTACGAAGAAAGCCTTGAAAAACTACATTTCTTCTAAAATCACAAAATGTATGACTTATCATAATAAACGTAGGGTCATCTACTAGCATCTGTCGCCAAAGAAGTCGCAACCATACCAACCCCCAACAACGTACGTAGAAACATCATATAAATCTAACATCTTTACCTTTGATTTCTACGCCATTGTATATGAGTTCGCTTGTTACTCTGGAATCGATACGTTTTGGGGCTTTGTAATAAAGATTAATTTTGTAATGAATATACTCCTTGCCGTAAGGAGTATATAGAGAGCTCTTCCTGGCAATATTTCATAAGGCTAGAGGACTAGATGATTGACGTGCATTTGGGACGACAAAATCAAATGCATGCAAAGTGCTACCCGTAGTCGTTCCTCAAAACAGATCTTACTGCATTTCAAGTTAAGATATCATTCTTTTACTCATTTCTTACTATGTTTCTGTCAGCGCACAAGACATAGAGTACTCCATAGTGCAACTCAATTTCTAAAACATTGCAAACAATGGCAAGGTTCTGTAAATATTCATCAAAATAGGCTATGATAATACACTTCAACATTACATTATGCATATTTATGAATATCACATCTAGTCACATCAAGGCCCAAAAACATCTTTCTGAGCATCATTTTTAACAAACAACAGAAACGTTCTTATCAAGGAAAGGCAATAGAAATCTTACCATGACAGCTCTCTAGCCACAGCAGATAACGGTCGCTTGCTGTAGACCGAAGCTGCAATGATAGTGTGATCATCTCCATGCCCAACCACATTACCTCTTACGTACCGCCCCAAGGGTCACATGCAGCCTTCTGTCATTAGAAACTACGTCTGTGTCAGTTTATTACACATTGCTGGTATCACATGAGCGCCATCGGGCAACGTCAGGTTTTACTGTTGAAGCTCATGACTTGGGCGATTCCAGAGTTTCGGTCGATGCAATCTTTCCAGTTTCAGTTTCTCAATGTCTGAGTTTAGAGAAACTGAAACTAACACTACAATACGTGATTGAAAGTTTGCCTGTGTTGATAGAAGCCATACTGGATTTTTTAAGTGGAACTGTGTTGAACTGTAATTTCCAACACAGAAAGTTGAAAGCGTAAGAGACGGGGGCGCCATAAACCAGAAACAGGGACGGGGGGCGCCATAGTCTTTCTGTAAATTATAATCCACTGCTCGTCGAGTCACGTGTTTTATCTGCATATTAACGTGACGTCACGAAAGAAGTGGATTGCGTAGTTCTTGACAAACGGCAGTCAAAACTTTGGGTTAGTCCAATTTTCGTGTTGGAAATTCCATTTCAACTTCAATCCAGAACTTTCAAAAATACCTCTGTGACCGATACTCGTAGTCTGGTATTCACTTCCAAGTTCCAAGAAAAATCCATACCATGAAATCTAAAGTTGACGCTTCAGAAAAGTAGCCATGCGGTACGAACTAACACATATCTTATCCATCCATCCATCTATCCCCTCGCAGTGCTGCGCACTTTTCGCATCATGACAACTGAGTGATATTGCTTCGTTCTACCGTAGCGATCTTCAGGTATCATCGCATCCATCTTTCCACCTCACATGCCGACCACGTGCATGGTGCTATCATCTGCAATATCCATTCCAAGCTATATCGGTATACGTGACATCTAACCAATAACGTAATGTGTGCCAGGAGTATCAAGTGCACGCATATGTATGCCGAAATCGTGTGTCGGCTAGGTTTTCTATAATATAATGGCAAAAATATGCCGAAAAGCAGTTACTCAAGAATCTGGATATGAATTTTTAGATCAAATCTTCATCGACGTATCCAGTTGATTGAGTGACTGCTTTTCGGCCTATCTTATTACCTTAATGTCTAATCTACATCGACGAATGGCTAAAATAACTCAGATAACTAAGACATATTCAGTTCGTCTAGAAGATTGTAGTGCCTAGTGGGACAAGAGGCAACAGGTCTCCTTGTCCCTTTTCTTTAACGTTCTTGAGGAACTCCTTCGAACACGGGACCCCCATTTTACATCATTTCTAAAAGACGGGTGCAGGTCCCAGTTTACCAACTGCTTGGAACCAGGAGCTCAACTGTGAGGCTGCTACCAGTTGAGCTATACACTTTTCTCACACAGCGGCCATCATAGATTGAAGACGAGGTCAATGAGGCAAACAGAAAAAAGTTGTTTCTAAAATCAGCTCCCATTTAGTTTTTTCCCCAGACCACACAAATTTTCACAATATGAGATCAAATAATAAATATTATAACCAGTGTTATGCAGCGAAATATGTAGCAATTTAGATTCACGTACTGATCCTATATCTCCTTAATATAAGAGATGCAAAATGAAAACATAATTATGCAACTATTTGACGGACATGCAGCCATTCTCTTATTGGTCAATTTTCCAATTTCCATGCTATCATTGGTTGAACTACTAATTATTTTGTTTGCCTCATTGAACTCATTTTAGGTCTGTCATGGCCGCCGCGTGAGAAAGGTGTATAGAGACATACAAGAAAACAGACGAACCAATAAAAGTTGAAATATCATCTCTCTCCTAAGAGTTAGATCAGTAGAAGGTCAACTTTCCTCCATTCGGACAGATACGAATCGATGCGCCATGTTTTATTTTACCGCAGTTCAAACTCAAAGACGGTTGATCAACAGGACCAATCGGGTAAAGTGCATTGCTGGCTCGTTGCCAGGGCACCACGTGACGAGACGGTATCGTTCCCAGGGGTCTGGCTGTCACGAGGCTTTTACGTGTGATTCTTGAAGATCGCATTCGAGACTTGTAGACACATAAAAAAAGTTACATATCGTCTTAAGACAGTCATAGAATATAATTGACATTTTAGATTCCTACAGAGAAGCATTCAAATTAACAAGAAATTGAAGCAAGCACACAATGTAGAAATAGCTTGAGAGTAATATTTTTTTCGGTATATTCATACACAGTCAAAACTTCCTAGTATTAAAAGATCACTTAGAGGACCGATACAGTTTGGTCTATGTGGGCTGGTGGTCACTATAGAAATAATTTTTGATGACTGTAGATTACCTAAAGATACCGCCAAAAAGTGACCACATTTGCCAGGTCACGTATTGCAGTTATGTGGAGGAGATTCACTTCTACAGGTTTGACTTTGCATGTATTTTATAGCTACCTATTTTATTATTCCTCCATATGTAATGTATACCGTTGTCAGTTGGCTGCCTTAAGATATGGGTTTACAGCAAAGCTATTATGATTATTATACTCAATACGATGATGTATTAGCCGAAGGCCATTATATGTAGTAGAATTTTTTCATCGATTAACCTTATCTCTCCCTGTCTATATCACCACATGGCTTTCAAGGAAAAAGCATGGAAATCCGACTCTCCTTTATTTGTTCATGTATCATCTTTGAAAGATTGTAACAAAATCGCCCCTGCAGTTCCAGAACAAGTTGCTAGGGGGCCCAAATCTGCATCTCATCTTTCTTACATCGAAACGTACCTGCCACACAAACATATCAGGACCACACCATGTCCAAGGCCGAAAATACTAAAACAGGAAGTCCCGCTGCAGTACCGAAACCGGCCACCTGGAGGCCCAAAATGGAATCTGGCCGTTGGGTCAACAACACTTTCCTATATACCAAGGAGGTTGTACGAAATATTCGCACGCAATCACTCGAAACGTTCTGGAGAGATAGCTCCGTACACGTACGCTCGCGTACACATATGCCAGGCAAAACTATACCTCCCTTTTCATAGAGGTAAAACGGCTGCCCCAACGACCCTTGCTAATCGCATTACATGACCGTGTGTGCATTTTATGGTAGCGCACTGCTCTGTCAAACCCTGTGTGCCTTTTATGGCAGTACACAGTCCTGACAGCTCTTGTAAGCCAGCGGTCCCTAGGGGACGGAAAACCCCATTAAACATTTAGCGGTAAATCTTTTATAGCAGCAGACGACAGCTAAATGTAAAATGCCTGCAAGCACTAACGCATAAATACATTACCTCTTCTAACTATCCCTAGATGTATTGAAACATTTTGTTTTTTCTCATAATTCCTTATAATTTTTTTATGAAGGCATTCTGCATTCTTATGCTCACTGATGAACACACACACACAAGGATACATGTATGCGATTCAGATACAAGCACTAAATCCCATAAGTAAACGACTTTATCGAATAAAGTCATCCGCATTGCATCCGATATAGCAACGCTGCATCAAGGGTAACGATCTAATATTGCATAAGATTCTTAAAATTAAAAAAGACACTTTTACAAATATCCAGGAATTAGATGAATGCCTTTAAATTTATCTGATGCCTAGATAGAAAAATTAGTTGCACACAGTAGCAAAATCATCAGTAATATATTGCGTTAAGCCAAGAACAGGGTGACATGCGACGAAGAAAAAATTAAAAAGAAGGAAGGGTTCATTTCTATGTCTACTATCACAAATTCAGCCTATCCCAAATATGTACCCCCGACCGCTTTTGGGGGTACCGTAAGTTGCATTGCTCCCACCGCTGCAAATGGGTCCATCAATGTCAAGAGAAAATAACATATTAGAAAGCTTATTATTAAAATGCTTACCACCCTCTCGTTGCACAGGATAGCAGGGTGCTTGGCTAGGTTGGCTGGCGATCGCAGTGGTCAGTTGCAGCGGTGGTCAGTACTGGTCACAGTGACACGGACAGGAGAACCGGACAACAGGACCTCACACCTGCACTGCCCGACTGACGGAGAGGTTGTTGTTTCAGGTCGACACTAACCGGTCTGACTCGCTCTGACGTTTTATTATCGGACCCAGGAGACAACGCAAAAACCTTCGCATACAGATACACACAGAACGCTATCACTAACGCAGCCCGCGCTTTGAGTCTGAGCCGTTGCTAGGGGGGATGCAGACGATCTTTTTTTCTGTCTCTCTTACGTTTTTTTTTTTGTTTTTTTTTTGGTGCCGTTTCCCGTGCTTTTGCCTGTGGCGTTGCGAGGGAAGATGCAGACGATCTTATTTTCCCCTACACCGTTTCTCTCACATTTATCTGAACCGTTGCTAAAGGCAGACGATCTTTTTTTTCATTTCATGAAAAGCCCCTTATGCCTACTTCTCCGACCGATATAAGGACAGGGAGACAAGAATTCAACTGACACACTTGGCATCTTTGGCGGAAAAACAGGTATATTGTCAAGATTGGCATACAGAATGGAAAAAACATAGAATCATTACATAAATATGTATCATTCTCAATATTTGGCAACACGCCAAATGGTTACCATGACAACGGTTCCATATATCTCGTGAAAAGGTTTTTCGTATAAAGGTCACATGCCAATCATACAAGTTTACGAACATTATAAGATTTCCAACATAATTTGAGTACTGGTTTACCACCACTTATACGTTAAAAACGTTAAAAACAAGAAATGTTCAATAAACTGAAATGTGGCGAAGGTGAACAAACAAAACGTCTGAGCTAGTTTCTATACAACAGTCTGAAACGACTTTTTAGGTGCGATGCTGAAATATTGACGTAATGCAAATGTTGCCTAGGATCTGTAGAGTATTGTAGGGTACGTTTAGAGAAAAATACTGGCATATTATGAAAGTAACCTGAGCAGCATGGCTGTAACTTAGACTAACAGTGTCGATCGCTTTATTTATAAATCTAACTTCGTATCCTTGAGTATTGTAAACTATCTGTTTTTTCCCTATACAGCGTTAGCATAAAATTGTTTACCGTAAAGTGACATGGAGTGACACCTGGTAATACATTTCGCTACGGAGCAACGACAGAAAGAAAAGTTTCTATTGAGTTAGCATACATTTATGTGCTGTAGGGTAGTATGGAATTACGCAAGGTAATACATTCATAACTGGGAGACTACTCAGGGACTAAGAATCAACAAATCTACTTATTATAAGAGTATAGCTATGCTATCCAGTTTGGTTTAGAAAACAAACAAACCTGTACTAGTCAGCTGTTATTATCAGAACTAAGGTAACTCACCGTATACCGGCATAAAAGCCGCACTGGCCAGGTGTTCAATACAGGCATGGAGCTAGCTATTGCTATCATAACCTTGAGCAGGGCACCCTAAACGTTGTATTCCAATGTAGCTTGGTTTAGGATGCAAGCAGGGAACTTACTGTTGTTATCGAACTCTGGGTAACTCACCCTGTTCAAATGTTGTAGTTGATCAGACATATGGGTAACACACCATGTATCAAGGCTGTAGGGTAACTCACCCTATGTAGGGGTTTCAGTCTAAAGTTGATAATTCTTATTGGTGAGGTTGAGTAGGTATCAACCTATTGTGCCGTTAGCCGATTATACCCGTTTAAGGGTCTATTAGGGATCTTTTTCAGCTGTTCAAGTACGAACCAGGTGCCTTCTATGGAGTTAAGTGCGAATATATTTTTTAAATGCATCTGAGGTCCATCTCCCTAGTAGCCGAAGGTTCGAATCCGAAACCCCCTGCAAAGCTGCTTGCGTAGCAGCTCCAATTCGGAAGGAATGCGAGGTGTATTTTTGTGGATCGAGTTTGACTTGCAGGACACAGGCTCTTAATGCCTTGGCAAAGTTATCGCTGGTAACAGGGCAACCATCCCTACGTTGGAACAGGTACCCCGGGTTCCTTCCCCGTAGTTGGAGGTACTTAGCAAGGCTTACCACCGGGCAGTGCGGACTTTCTGGGTGTGGTTGGATCTGGATGGTGGATTGGGCTGAAGGACTGCTGTGTTTGTACGTCTTAAACTGTACCAAGAAGGAAGTTAGGCCACTATTAGAGTCCAGATTACCCCTGAGGTCCGCTAAGGTCAGAGTGTGTTGGGAAGAATTAGTTACCGTTACTTCGCTTATGCGAGCTAAAGAGTAGAACATAAACGTGAACATTGCCTCATACAGGCACTGATTGTAGTACGTGGTCTTTATGAACTTCAAGGCATCAATCAATTGGGAAAGAATAGGAGGCGTTATGGGCAACCTTCCGTCGGGTACGTGGTTCTTTTGTATTGAGTGCATCAACTTGCGAACGACGAAAGTAGAAGTGGGGTCTTGTAGATTTTGGATTTTGTGAATGAAACCTATAGCTGAAAGTTTAGATGCTATCGACGCTGGGGCAAATCCCTTACTATGTAAGTAGGAAATAAACTGGCATACTATAGGCTCTGGAATAGGGGGCTTGATATTGGCTGTACAGTGGATTTCAAGGCTGAATTGACGGAAATGCTGCCACGCCAGGCGATAAGCTGAGATTGTAGAAGGTGCTAAGGATTGAACAAGCAAGTTGTCGACTAGTCGATTAAGCTGCTGGGCAGGAGATGGGGAGGCACCCTGACCGGATGAGTTGCCATGTGTGGGTATTTCCTGCGGAACCGCTCTACCTGTAGGCGAGATAGACAGTCAGCCATCGTGTTATGTGTTCCCGGTATGTGCTCAGCTCGACATCTAATATTTCGGCGGAGGCTTATAAGAACAAATCTTCGAACCAAGGGCATTATCCTGGGGTTCCGTGACGTCTGTTTATTGATTATGTGCACCAGGGCAAGGTTGTCAGTGTGTAACAAAATACTTTGGTTCGCCCATTCCTTGCCCCAGATATGGAAAGCCAGCACAATTGGATAAAATTCTAATATTGTAATATTCGTCGAGTGTAGTGCCTGTGGCCAAGCTCCGTAAAGCCATTCTGTGCCATAAACTGCGCCATAACCTAACGATCCTGCTGCATCTGTATACAGGTTTAACGTGGAGTCCGTAGTAAATTGGTCGTCAACAAAGAAGGATTTTCCATTAAAGGTGTCAAGGAAATGACCCCACATTTGTAAGTCAAGCCTTACCCCACTGTTGATGTGAATAGGGCCTGTTTTGTATGTCCTATTCCTGGTTAGATCAATCAATCTTCTTAAGAAAGCGCGCCCTGGCACAACTACTTGACATACGTGATTGAGTAGTCCGACAAGGGACTGCACTTGTTTTAAGGAAACTGAGGAGCGCAGGAGGAATTCTTGAATAGTTTCTTTGCACTTTTGTAATTTGTCAATGGGCAATCTCGCCTCCATCAATCTTGTGTCGAGTTCTATGCCTAGAAATGACATAGTCGTATCTGGGTAGTAGGTTTTTTCCTCCGAAAGAGGAACCCCTACTTCCTGACACATATTGCTAAATGCTACCAAGTATCGTTCGCAAGATGAGTATGCGTGGTTTGCGAACAAGAAATCGTCTAATATGTGGGTAGGGAAGCGTATATTGAGTTTGTTTACCGCTATCCACTCAAGGGCCGAACTAATAGCCTCAAAAATTGAACAAGATATTGAAGCTCCCATTGGCAGGCATCGATCATAATAGAAACCATTGTCTAAATAGAATCCTAATAGGTGGTGGTCGTTAGGATGTATGGGAACAATACGAAAGGCTGATTCCACATCCGTTTTTGCTAGAAAACATCCTGGTCCTAGCAATTTTATGTGTCGGATAGCATTGTCTATATTGGCATAAGAAACCGAGGATAGCTCTTTAGGAATACCGTTATTCACTGCTTTCCCCGGGGGATGCGACAAGTCATGTATTATCCGATACTTTCCTGGGGCTTTTTTGGGAACCGCATAAATGGGAGAAATGAATAGGTTCGGAAATGGTTTATCTGCGAATGGACCCACTATACGTCCTTGTTCCAGTTCAGACTGAAGTTTCTCAAAAATAATTGGAAGTTGTGCTGGATTGGGGGACATGACTTTGGAAGGAAAGTAATTTCGAGGTCCAAAATACTCCAATGGAAATCCATAGGTAAAGCCTTTGATGATGTAATCTTTTTCCCTGTCGGGGTACCCTTCTAGAAACAAACTAAGCTTCTTAGCGATTACGGGTGTTGTTATTTCTGAGCTGAGCCTTCTTGGGGCAGTTGGGCTCCTTGTGTGGCCCTGAACAGGTGGGGCAGGAGTGCTTGTAAGGGCAACCTGTCGTGGAGCACTGGCCTCCGGGGAGGTGATATTGAAAGCAGTAGCCTCTGGGTATTTTGTTGGTCTTGGGAAAGGAGGGCTTGGGGGAAGAAGATGCTAGTGCCAAGCTACTGAAGGCATCAACGTACAGCTGCGGATGTGGGACATCCCATGGTAGGTTTGGGTTGATCTGTCTTAGCTGTCTGAAGTACATATCGTACTTACCCCACTGCGCACCTCGGTCTGCCATGGATCGGATCAAGTACCCGTAAGAGATTAACTGGGTACTGCGCAGAACATGCTTCTGGACATAGATATACTGGTAAATCGCGAATGCGTTTGACCATTGTGCTAAGGAAAGGGAGTTCTTACTGTCCTCTACATTGTTTGCCACCGTCAAAGTTGGGAGTCCTGCTAATGGTTCCAGGTTGATGTTGAATTGCGCTTTGGGACGATGAGTTGGCAATAAGTGTTTGAATTCCACATATTTATCTAGCCAAATTTTCTCCTTCGTTGGTTCTGGTATTCCAGTGTCCAGAGGTAAGTGAACTCCCGTTTTATAGAGCTCACCGCTAAGGACAGATTCTATGGCAGGAGTCCCAACTACTGACGCTGGTTGGTTAAGAGCGGAGGCATTAACTGTCTTAGTAAGAGAGGATGTACCTAGAATGCTGGAAGCCAGGGTCGAGCCTAGGCCTGGCATCTGGGCGTTTGGGTTGATGGACGGAAGAGATGGGGGCTGAGGATCCAGTGCCCCACTTGTGGTAGCTATTGGCAACACGCCAGGGGTATCGGTTACATGGGTTACAGTCACTGAGCTAGGAGAGGTGTTAAGACCTACAAGTCCTGCTGACCCTCCGTCTGTTGGTAACGCACCTGGAGTCTGGGGGTCACTGGAATTTGTAGAGTTCAGTTTGTTCGCTATCTGCGTAGTAACTTGTTGCAAGTCCTCTAGTTGCTTTTGTAGAAACTTCATTGTCAGCTTGGGTTTATCCGGAGCCTTGCGAGTAGGTTGCGGGGGTGCATCCTCTGGAGATGGCTGATCTCCTCGCTCCGTCGGGGACGGATCATCCCCGGCTTCCGGCCTCGCTGCTTTGCGTGCCTTCTTCCTTGGAGGCATTACTGGGGCTCGACAATAGTAAAGCGTTAAGACAGTGAGCAGAGTAATACATCAGGACAAATTTTGTATGCATGATGACACATTCCTAGTTATATCGATTGTATTGGAGTGTCATGCCGGGTATCTGAGAAATGCGGTATAACGGTGAAAAAGCAAACCGTCAGATACAAAGGTTATTTAAGTCACTGTGGTTCTTGGACAACCCGCCCCGACAAAGCCATGCACCAAATAAATCACATGTACGGACAGGTACAGTAACGGTACCCCGACAAAATCATGTGATAAAACAAGCAGTTACTTGTGAACCACGCATGTACGGACAGGTACCCTGTTAGTACCCCGACAAAGTCATGCGTTAAATAATCACATGTACGGACAGGTACCCGGCCCGTACCCCGACAAGATCATGTGAATCAAACAATTGCTTGTGAACAAAGATCATGTGATATAAACAAGCAATTGACGCATGTACGGACAGGTATCTTCCTAGTACCCCGACAAAATCATGCGTAAATAGTCACAAGTATGGACAGGTACACTAAACGGTACCTGGACAAAGGGCACGTGATATGTATACCAACATCTGTTTGGGAACAGACATTGATATTAGTCCAACGACTTTCCTATAAATTGATATCCACATGAAGGTACATCTGCGGTATTGTTTGTTGTGAATTTGAATTATGCGTAAACTTTGAATGAAGATCTGAAATTTGTGCTTGAGTACATATAGGTGAAATGAAAAACAAAGCACAAAAGAAAGGCAACAAATGTTGTCGACGTTCTGGCTTTTCTATAGGGGTTGGGTGTGGGGGGAAATGCAAACACAGCCGCTCAGTAAACGGCGTGTTTTGACTGACCTGTCTAGCTCAGAACATATTCCCGCCTTTCCTCGTAGCCAATGGGAATCGAATGAACACGTGAACAGGGCATGGTGACTGGGAACGTCTCCGAATCCGGCTTAAGCTGTATTTTCATTTCATGAAAAGCCCCTTATGCCTACTTCTCCGACCGATATAAGGACAGGGAGACAAGAATTCAACTGACACACTTGGCATCTTTGGCGGAAAAACAGGTATATTGTCAAGATTGGCATACAGAATGGAAAAAACATAGAATCATTACATAAATATGTATCATTCTCAATATTTGGCAACACGCCAAATGGTTACCATGACAACGGTTCCATATATCTCGTGAAAAGGTTTTTCGTATAAAGGTCACATGCCAATCATACAAGTTTGCGAACATTATAAGATTTCCAACATAATTTGAGTACTGGTTTACCACCACCAAAAGCCATCGCGCCTAACAAGTGGCAGGGGAAATCTGACTGCAAAACCCTCCTGTCTATTAGTCCGCCAAAGAGCCAATCAGGCAATAAGGGGCTAAGAAGTGTAGGGTGAGGGAATGTAAATGAATAGCCTTGCTTTCTGACTGATAAACGAGTATTAAAACATTTGAAGATTTCGTTAGTTTTCAAAAATGTCGCCAAATATCAAGTTACTTTTGTTCTACTCACCGCGTGTTGAGGGGCCAGGGCGAGGGGGGTGGGGGGTGATTCAATGTATAAATGTCCAATTGAAAATGTATTTTAGAGGGAATTAAATGCCCTTTGTTGCTGTTAAGGCCCCCCTGATGGACTTGAAGTGAAGATACATCCCGTAAGGGGACAGGTGGTGTCCGTCTTTTGCAAAATATTCTGGGCAATGCCTATTAACAAGGCGGACATGTGCCCATGTAGACATGTGAGGAGTGTTGGCCACCTCATGTCTCAAAGCGTCAAGGTACCTACCTAGGCACTGATTGTACGGTATGTTTGGTGGGTTAAATACCCGTGGGAGAGGTTCTCCAACAATGATATGTCTGGCATTAGCCCGGTTTCTGATTACACTTGCCATACCAACTATGCGTAAAGCCACTATCTCAGGCTCCCAGAAGAGCTCACACAGATCATTGGACCCTAACTCAAGGTAGACATCATCCACGGTTGGCAGGGCCTTACACATTTGGTCGAAGTTCGAAACTTTGCCGCCAGACAAGGACATCCATTTTACATCGGTGTTTTCCAACCAAAAATCTCTACTCACTACTCGGCCTGATGCTGATTCGGTTCTGCTTTCAACAAAAGCATCCAGTCTGCGTATGAACGAGTGCCCTATGATTAGTATTCGTCTTTTTCTGTGACCAACTTCTGCCATGTCGTACTAAGAATCAAAAGCAACGCCTACTGTAAGAGTTTAGCAACAAGAGAACAACCGAACTTCTGGGGGCCCCGTCACAGCTGCACAAAGCAGCGACAAAAAACTGGAAATAGAGACGACTCACCGTCTTTGCCAGAGATTCCGACCGGGAATAATCAGTCAAGAGTGTAGTCTCAAAGCAGAATACAGAGGGGGCAGAAATTGCCAACGCAAAGGATGCCAGAACGGAAAATGCAACGGGAAATGCAAACACAGCCGCTCAGTAAACGGCGTGTTTTGACTGACCTGTCTAGCTCAGAACATATTCCCGCCTTTCCTCGTAGCCAATGGGAATCGAATGAACACGTGAACAGGGCATGGTGACTGGGAACGTCTCCGAATCCGGCTTAAGCTGTATTTCTTGCGGTCTTCTTATATTGAAGATCAATCACCAGAGTTCCTTTACCATGTGTATTTTCCACCAAGTCTTCACCGGGTATCAGTGAACCATGCTCTGACTGTATCCAAGTGTGACGTCAGTAGGTAAGATAGTGAGATACTCGATGAAGACTGGAAAGCCTTTTGAAATTTATATGGGGTGGGAAGTCCTTACCGTTGTATCGACGCCATTAAGTTTCCAAATACTATCAACACAAACAACCTTCCTTCTATGGTTTGTCTTAAGTAATGATACAAGACTTCTTTACTTTGTGCGTGCGTGTGTATGTGTGTTTTCACCTGCACAGTATGCACTTGTGTTCAGATCGCGTCGATTTTTATTGTCCAGATCAAGAACAGGATCGGGGTCCACAGACAGACTGTTCTGCACGGGCTGTTTTGGGACGACCTCTACCTGGGATTCCAGAACCGCCTGTCGCGTGATCCGGACACCTTTCATTTCAAGTAAGAAGTTTAAAATTCCTACTCAAATTGTTACCAGTCACGCTAATTATGTTTCTATGATTGCATTCGATTTACCTGATGTCTGTTTGAGGTTAACCGATGACGTTTCAATCTCCATCCGTAGGTTCTGGAATCACGTGCAGATTCTGCTGTCTCTGCAGCCGCCAGACTGGGAGGGTTTTCTCAGCAGGCAGAGGAGGTTACACAGTGCCAGTGGGAAACTTCCCAGGGCGGTGTGGAAACCGCCACGCAGCAAACCTACAGGTAAGAAACAGAAGCAGACTAAACCGGTAAAGCTTAGGGGAAAATGTGTTTCCGATTACGGTCCTTAAAAACATGGGGTAACGTTAGGTAGGCAGGGATTCTCTTACTTCTTCCTTATTCTCCTGAGATTTTGGTTGAAATGTCCAACAGGTACAGTTTATCCGTGTGTGTAAAACTGAAATGCCACAGGCACTGGTATGTTCAACATCACATAGTGGAGCATAAGTACAAGCACAACTTAACAGAGCGTGGAGCTTGTGCAATCACCTGTTTTCTTGCAAATTACACAAGTTTTCGGTAATTCCTCCCAGGTGACCATCCGTTATGGCAATGGTTCCACAGTGACTTTGAGTCTGACCATATGATGATCCTGTATTTTGTACCACCATTCTAAGATTTTCTTATTTATCTCCACAGTCAACCGTCTACTGGGAGTTCTGGTCCAGGCAAAGGCACTTCTTGTACCAGCGACCATGGCTCTCCTGGCGATTTTGGCCTATAATGTTCTCTAGATCAACTGGGAATACAAAATGCCAAAACAGTGACAGAGCGGAAAACATTTTTTGTCAGATACTCTTGGGACACTCTTGTATAATCACTTGTCGTAATTACCTCCATGAAATGTCATGGAATGGAGGTTATATTTTCTGTTATGTGTCTCTGTCTGTGTAGATGATTACTCAAGAACGGCTGGATGGATTGGTTTCATACTTGTTGTGTTGGTGGGGTGTGATGAAAGCTCGAATCGATGAGATCTTGGGAGCCGTATCTGTCCTTATTATCGATGTAATAATATCAGAAATCACCCCTATATTTGAGATATATTGGTACAGGCATCGTGCTGTATGTGTTTGTTAATGGGCTTAGCTGCAAGCAGATGGTGAGGTGACAGCTGTTTGGGGAACCCCCAGTAGTTTTATTTATGTCTGCTTAGGACTGTTTGAAATATTTGTAACAGTTGGCACAGTAGTTACCTCCATGAAATGTCATGGAGGTTATATTTTCTGTTATGTGTCTCTGTCTGTGTACAAGATTACTCAAGAACGGCTGGATGGATTGGTTTCATACTTGTTGTGTTGGTGGGCTGTGATGAGCTCGAATCGATGTGATTTGGGGCGCCGTATCCGTCGTTATAACCGATGTAATGATATCAGAAATCCCCCATATATCTGCGATATATTGGAACAGGCATCGTGCTTTAAGTGTTTGTTAATGGGTTTAGCTCCAAGCAGATAGTGAGGTGATTTGTATGACAGCTGTTTGGGGAACCCCGAGTTTTTTTAATATGATAATTAGTTTTATTTATGTCTGCTTAGGATATCATGGAGATGTGAAGCGTAAGTATAATTGTAAGAAGTTGAGGTACATTTAACGGTAATGCTTAACAGGTATGGATGTCTCACATACTGTACTGCTGATTTGAGTGACATGGTGATTAAAATGCCATTAGGTCCTCTCATCTTAGATGGGTTGGGTGTCAGAAGTTTTATGGGCGATACAGATGTTCTGATTTCGTTACGATAAGGGACAGTTGTTAGTTGTCTCTTTCGTAGCCAATGGTACTTGTTTTTTAGCAGACGGGGTTGGCGCCAAGTATTCATCTTACAGTTGATGTAGGGCTATCAGAGGAAAGTGTGCATCTCATTTTTGTACCGTGTGAACAGCTGATGTTATGACATATTGGTGGAAAATCAAATCACCATCTGACTAAAGTTGGCCACATCCCTTCTTCTTTCTGAGTTTCCCAACTTCCTCCCACCACACCGCTCTGAGGCACATAGTCGAACCTCAATAATGCTGACAACCTTAGACAGTTTAAATGCCAAACATCAAGCTTAAGGAACACCACGCTACCATATGCCGTCGACCTCTTAAACGCACATTACACAATTAAGTGTCACATTTTAATAATTACTAATCAGATGGACATCCTCTGTGTCATTAAATAAATACACCACTACTTTCCCATAACATTTATAACCATTACTCTCAAATACAACCGACTATAAACATACATACCATCCACAAAAAAGCAATAAATATTTCATGGAGGTATGAGGTCCCCGAACTCTAGTTTTAATGTTAATCTTGCCAACTTAAATGTTGAAAGATAATTTGTGTCGCTGTAATAGGTTTACTAGTTTGTGATTTATTCTAAGCTAGCATAATATGTAACATCACATTTAGATAGAGATGTATAACACAACTAGCATGTTGTGGATCACCACGGGCATGGCTGCTATAGCGAGTGAAGTGAAATTAGACATGTCAAGACTTTGGATGCTACCTCAAAACAACTTTAATGTATCATTTAGTGTGTAACCAAAATATCCTCACTTCGCCGAGGTAAAAATGAGTATCGCAGTGCGGTTACGGACATTCCCTTGTTTGATGAGAGTCATGCCTCAAGAACATTTAAAGAGCATGGGTCCTTCTCTGTTTGAGTGGATCAAATACAGTTTGTACTGAAGCGGGTGGGTTATGCCACGAAGAATTTTACCGGTTCATACAAACAAACCCCTGGTAATGGCTGAACATTTGAGGTAATCACCAACTCCTGCATACTACGCATTTTTTGATAGGGCTCGGGTGAAGAATTATTTCATGAAAAAATGCGAGTAGGGCTTTCCGTATGAACACCAAAGTTTCGAATTCTTATCTTATTTAGTTTTTTTTATTACTTTCTGTACAAAGACGGGTTTAAAGGGAGAGTAATTAACCTGATAGTTACAGACGAAACAAAATGTATGTTACATTTTACAACCTGATTATTTAGGTAATAGTAATAGTGACATCTATAAAACTCAATTGTAATACTTAATCCCCATCCTTCAACATAATACGCGTCGGCATATAAAACTGATAATGGAATAAAATCTGATCAAGGTTTCATTTTGACTCTTTATTTGATCATATGATATATTCGTCGCACGTATTTTCCACGTGCGTCATACTGTTGAAATCAATGTCTGTCTGATCGCTCAATATTGCCATGGTATCAGATACACACACACACCTTTTTCGTTGCATGCCGGATAGGCCGATCTGGTAAAAAATGTCAATGTCCCTGGTTAGTGCCGGTCAGGGAGCAACATACAACTCAGTATCAGAGCCATACAGTGGTATATATACGCCCTTTCAGACAATTCCTAACTGAAAGAAACATAACGTTACATGTACGTTCGGATGCGGCTGCATGAGGAAAGTTACTTTATAATAAGGGCAAATAAACAGTTTTCGAATCCATATCTATATCTATATCTATATGGTTGAAAATCTATCATGGTAACGTTGGTAACATATATCTGGATTTAGCGGAGATCCGTAGCCCAATCACATTCATGCAGTACTGTTGCACCTCACACACGCAAAGTACTATTGGGAGATACCATTCTGATGACGTGGGGATGCCATTTTGATGACGTCTCATTTCGAGCAGGTGATCTGTTATATTTCTGTTGACCGCTAGAGACCGCTTTGAGAAAGGCGACGGCCAAATATCGTCGCTGCTGCTTCACGACAGCTGGAGTAGGAAAGTTTAAGAAACGCCCAGCCCTCCCTCCTCTCTCTCTCTTCCTCCATCTATATCTATAATACCGATAGAGCTGATGATAGAACACGTATGTAGAAGTTCTTGCCTTATTCAGTGACTGTCCACTTAAGAAACACAAGACAAAACAAATTTGCATGCAAGAGTTTTTTTATTGAAAATTTTAACAGGGAATACATACTATAATACATGCTGAGGATGGCAGGTGCAGACCAGTCAGCATTTTATCATTCAGATGGATTTGGTAAATCATGTGTGCATCATATGTATACCAGTGATAAGGCAAATGCAGCGAATACCCAAGGTAAAATGAAAATGTATTCCACAATTACGCACTTAGAATAATATGAACAGTGTTTCTCTGGTTCGGTTCGGTATGGTTTACATGTCCTCGCTGTTAGTATGTGTTCGTCTTTTATTAGCTGTCCAATTCAAATGCAGGGTTGGTATGTTGACACTCTGAAGGTAGGCGTTTAGGATCTCCACTTCTGCACTGATAATTCGCGAGTTCCACCTCACCGCCCTTCCGCTGCGTTTCCAGTTGGCCAGTTTGTTCCTTTAAACCATTCTGGCAAGTTGGCATTTTGTTGTCTATGGAATACCTGCGCTTGTTTCCACACACATCTTGTCCTAAGAAGGTCAGCACTACGGGAAGGATAACTAGCCCGTGAAATGCGCCCAGCAGAATGACCAGGAACATGGTTTTAAAAAATGTGCGGAAGATGTAGGAGGGAGCAGTGGACAAAGCTGCCACACCCAATATTGTGGACAGGGCACCTTGCAGAATGGGCATGCCTAAGCTATACAGGGCGAACACCGCTCGAGCATTGCTACTGTCTTCTTTACAGGACACGTAGGCATAAGTGACGTGAGCAGAGAAGTCGACAGAAAAGCCGATACACATTATGATGTTGATCATGGAAATGGCGTCTAGATTGACGTCCCAGAAGGTCATGTACCCCACCACCCCCGTGCAGATGGACGCGATGGACAGGGTCACCCAGATGGAGCAGACGGGGTGGGGCACAAGGACAAGGGCTACCACGAACATGGTGGCTGTGGCGATACCCAGGTTCTGCAGGGTGTTGGGAAGGATGGCGATGTACTGATCATAGAAAATAAAGCTAGGGTGGTAAACCGTGGTCTGGAAAGGGCTCTGATCAGCAAGTTCTCTCATCTTGATAACCAAATCCTTTTCACGGACAGAACTTGAAATTTCTTTCGTTTGAACCAGGAAACGAGAAGCGAGAATTTCGCTTTTGTTGTCGTTGAACTCGATGTCGAGCTCATACCGTTTGAATCGAGGAATTGTGAGAAAATGGTGCCTGAGATTTGTAATGAATGGTTCTTTGCTTGAGGCATTCAGACCTGGAATGATACCTGAGAACTGATCAATGAAATCAAGGTAATCGCGTAGCCAAGATTCTGATTCATTTTTCCCCGCAGTAAAGTCTGTCACCTCAAACCGGCTTAGAGCATTTTCAACTTGGCCTTGAACGGTGGCCTCCCAATATTCTAGCTCATCAGTGAAGATAACCGAAATTTTGGCACCATAGGTCGTAAAATGCTGATCATCTTTGTTGTTGTAACTCACTACATAGGAGTCATCAGCAGCAAGGTTACTCAGACGGATGCCCTCTCTTGCCTGCAGGCATCCCCATATGGCACAACCCAGGTACCCAGCAAACACTAACATGACCACAACCTTTACCCATGTTTTGGTTATAAAATGTCCAAAATAATGTTTGAAAAAGGTCATGACAGCATGGTCACTACCCGAGAATTCCCCCCTCTCGTTAACTCCCGCCATGGTGTTACCTGTGCAGAACAGGCGATAGCAACCCGACCTATCTTCGACCTCGTGAGGAGTAGCCACCGGCATGCAGGTAGCTGCGTGGCGGTTGCCTTTCTCACGGCGACCTACATATACCATGCAGGCTCCGAAGAAGGTTATTTGAAAGAAGTAATCAAAAAGCACAGCTACCCCGGTGTAGATGCAGAAAACGCGGATGGCCGGGAACACCGTAATGGCGCCGATCCCGAAGGCCAGCCCGTCCGTGACGGTTGTTATGGTGATGGAGACCGCAGCCTCCGCGTACGTCTCTCCCATCCGCTCCTCCACGCTGCCTCCGGGATGGGTCTTCCTCCAGGCCGCCA
Organism: Branchiostoma floridae; assembly: GCF_000003815.2. Taxonomy (NCBI): domain Eukaryota; kingdom Metazoa; phylum Chordata; class Leptocardii; order Amphioxiformes; family Branchiostomatidae; genus Branchiostoma; species Branchiostoma floridae. Next base: position 15,907,356 of record NC_049979.1, on the reverse strand, counting down.
GCATGATGAACATGTCGTCCACACCGATCCCTGTATGGTCAAGTAGACGGTTTACAATACACAAAAAACTGAAATCCTGCTTAGTGGATAATTAGTTTTTCCCCATATTCGGGAACTACTGACCCTCTACTGATGTCAAGCAAGCATTTCCAGTGCTGAAGATACAGGTATGACTCGGGCAGTTAGATGAGAGTCAGATATACACTGGGTTATCTCCAGTCATGCTCGTGTGTCATATGCAAAATATATAACATAAATAAAATGTGCAATGCATATTGACTAGTTACGGCGGGTAATGCCTCAAAGTGGGATAGTCAATTAAATTGCTAGATAACACTTTGCCTTGACCCGTTGGGTTATAAAGCTAGCATAAATCTCACTCACCTACGATGAGGAACGGCATGGAGGCCACCACGCTGGTGAATGTGACCCCACAGTACAGACACAGCCCCATGGAGGACACCACCGCCATGCCTGCGGACAGGACGCCGAGCATGCCCAGCCACGGCTTGGTGCGGACCATGTCCAGCATCATGCAGGAGAGGATGGAGAAGGTGATGAGGACCGTGAAGGTGATGGAAAAACGCGGGATGATGCGGGCCGTCAGGGCGGACAGTTCCTCCTCGAGAGACTGGGACGAGGTTCGGGAAACGTCGATAATGTCCGATTCAAAATTGCCCATGTAGGACAAAAAGGCCTTTTCCCATTCCTCACTCAATTTATCATCTTCGGAATTTCCGCTGCGTAGGTAGAAGGTCAGTTTGAAGGCGGCAGCGGTGCTGACGTCGTCCGCTCTTGGCCCTAGAGTTACCCCTCCCAGGGTGGCTCCGCTGAAGAGTCGAGCCCCATCAGGTAGATTTGTCCAGGGGTAACCAATGGTCGTGTTTTCATCCTTCTCCAATGTGAAGTTAAGAAGGTGGTACCCATCGACTACACACTGAGATTGCCACATGGCACACAAGTCCTCAAATGTGTAGTTTGTCCCAGACATTTCTAACGATATCCCGGTAATGTTACGGTAGACAGAATGGATCTCTGACAGCACCGCTAAACTCAGAATGTCGTGTCCTTTACTCGTCACAATGACGCTGGCCGATCTGCCGAATGTTACCAGTCTGGAAGCCTGGAAATCATTAGAGTCATTGACAGGGAAGTGTACTCGGACAACAGCGCGCTCTGTCTTCCCCTGTCCATTATCAGGTGTGTACAATCCTTCCACAGATGACTCTGACTCAAGGAAATACATTCCCGCTCCAAGACCAGCTGCTAGCATAACGGGAAGAACAAGGAATGGGAGGGGATGTCGTGCCAGGAAGCCTCCATACAGGGCAAACAGACGACTTATTCGCCTTGCGATGCAGTCGTAAGCCATGTTTCACCGCTCACGGCTTGCTGATATAGTCACACCATGTCCAGGTGAGACAGTGGGAAGATATTAACATAAATCCTCATGTTCTGGATTTTCAGGTGCTGGGTCGAAATCTGTGACCTTTGCCCTGGAGATAAACGGACGCATGCGCCATGAGTGTCGTCTGGTCTTCTGGGGCCGCTTACAAAAGACGGATATCAAGTATTCTTCTTTCCAGAGGTGCCTCATTGATGTGAAATAGAGCATAACCGAGTTGGCCCCATGTGGTTTGTCATTCTTAATCTTCAACCTCTTCACCGCATTTAGGGCATAAACGGACGCATGCGCCACGTGTGTCTTCTGGTCTTCTGGGGCCGCTTACAGAAGACGGATATCAAGTATTCTTCTTTCCAGAGGTGCCTCGATGTGAAATAGAGCATAACCGAGTTGGCCCCGTGTGGTTTGTCATTCTTAATCTTCAACCTCTTCACCGTATTTAGGTCGCCCGCAGCTCTCTCCTGTCCAGAGCTGTTTGCCGTTCACACGGTGCCGAAAACGAGCGAAGGTGCTGGCGGACACCTGTTATGTCATGGTAAATAGCTGTACAAACACATGCCCAAATAGCAGTGATCGCTAGGAAAACAGCAAATATGCTGCCACACCCATGTGGCCACGCCCTAAAATAAATATAACAACAGCTCTTCAGTTGATTCCATATGAGCCGTGCCGACAGAAAAAGCTGACCTGTTCCTTTGTCAATACGAACTAAATTCTATTTCAGCTGCTTCGCTTACTACTAGTATATCCAACCATAGTTATTGCGCACAAGCCGTAAGCGTGGCTTTAAGAAGAAGAGAAAAATAGTAGACTTCCCAAAGAAAGAAATCGATCCATATTTGAATCCAGACGTAAAACTGACAACTGCAAAATACAGAAATGCTCTCAAGATATTTCGTCTACCACAATAATAGGAACTTTCACAGGGCGTCTTGTTTCTGTCTCCGGAAATTGGATGCTTGTCCTGTATCTTTACAAGCACCATTCTAATTATAATTTACATGATACGAAAGAAAGGTGTATAACATGTTTCAGGGTTTTACATACTAGCAACATAACAGTGGATGGATACATACATGTGGTATGTATGTGCATATGTTTGCATTGCTTAGCCGGTAAAACGTTTTATGGCGTAACGCACCAGGTTTGTACCGAAGACTTATATCCGGACAGATTTAACTGATCCACTCACACCGGGAAGGAGTGTTGGGCTCTTTTTTTTATCTATGCTGTGACTACACCCCATCATTAGCAGCTGTGCTGAACTTAATAACATTATTACAATACAGCACGCTGGCGAGTAGCGGTGAGGTGGGCATTTACTTTTCGTTTGAAGTTCTGTAAGTCTCTAGTATCTACAATAATGTCTTGTGGGAGGCAGTTCCATAGCTTTACGGTAGCAGGAAGAAAGGTTCTTCTGTGACAGGAGGAGGTTGACTTGACAGGTTCTAGGGCTGCACTGTGTTGGGATGTTGACAGACGTGTTTCTCGGCGGTGTACGTAGGGCTCAGGTAGTAGGTCGTTCAGTAGTGGTGGTACGTCTCGGTGGTACATCCGGTGTAGAAGTGATAGGGCCCCAACATTTCTCCGCTGTTCTAACGGCTGGATCTGGATACTGTCCAATGAGTCTTGAGGTAGGTTTATTATCTTGACTGCCCTTCTTTGAATGCCATCTAGCGAACTAAGGGATTTTGCGTCGCTGGGTGGCTCTCTCAAAAATGTCCTATCCAAGGGGCATCCAGAACCAAAGCGATACTTAGTAGTATGTTCATCTGAGCGAAGTGAGGAAATTCCCATTTCCCAAGACATCTCAACGTCGGAGCATATCAGGGGACTCGGACACAGGACCTGGAATTTGAGCCAAACACCCTTTGCTACGTGGCTACGCAATGACAAAAAAAAAAAAACGACCGACCGAACAACCAACCAACCAAACAAACAAACAAACATCTCTGGAAAGTTACAGTGGTGCTATTTGTAGACAGCACCCAAAGACACTCACAGTCAATAGGCAGGTGAAGTCTTTGATTATGAAAGCATCACAGTACATTGCTTACGGGACAAGGAAGTTGTTGTAATTGCATGGGCCCATATGTGCTGCCACACCCTAGCTGAATTCAGCCTCAAGGCTATTGGCCTACAAAAAGGTCACTCTCTTACGAAATCGACTTGGTCATCGGCCTGTAGTACAAAAATCTAGATCTAGGCTTACTGTCCGACCTAGAAGACACAGATGCATGCACTCAAGGTTAGCAATGTGTAAACAACGTCAGTGCCCCACCGACCGTGAGGAATGAAAACAGCACTTTTCAATGAGTCTGAAGAGTTAGTATTGGCATTTTAGGATGCCTTTACACTCGCGTCTTTTATCATGAAAACCACGCCGGGTGAGCAAAGAGTGTCTCGATGAGACGTGCCGTGTCTCACGCCCTTTCCAGCATAGGCTGCGACAGCTGAGTGACCAAATATTTGATAGTTTAACAGATTCCATTACATATACAAAGAACGAGAATTCCGACGTTTTCGGTGTGTCCTGCTGTGTTTTGAATCAAGCCTTTGCATCGTGCATCACATTAAAAAAAGTGGCACTCAAGCCAATCTTGGTCGTTCAAAGGTCACTCAGCAATCGCCCTCTAATAGAAATACGCTTTGGGCAAATCTCGGATAGCATTTAAGAGAAATCCACACATGCATGGTTACTGTTCCTAATTCAGTCGTTTGACTTTCCTAAGTCAACGACCGCCTGTACAGACGACCTTTTTTTCTTTTTCTACAGACGACTGTTAGCGTAGAAAGTTTCCGGTCCATTTATGCAAATCTCCGCTTCGGTCGTCTCACTCTTTACATAACAACACGTGCGGTAACAAACAGTCAGTAATTCCCCAATAGACACTACGTCAAATATCTTTTCTGCAAACAATGGCCGTTGATTAATGAGTTAATTATCAGTCTGATTGTCTGAAATTGAGAACGCTTAAAAAGATCATGAGTTTTAACACTTCAGCGAATGTCCGTCTACCCAGTATTAATGCATAAAATAAATCTACTAGCTAAACGTTTGACGCTAATCGCATCTGGAAAGTTGTACGAGAGACTCCCATTGTGATAGCAACCTTCATTACATATAAACGATTCGAGGTTATAAGAAAAGTCAGGTATCAAACGTCAACATCTTCCTAAAGTAGCGTATTTGTGACGTGCTAATGACAAAATGAATGGAACTGTAAATTGCAGATGAAGGCTGTAACACGCCAGGCAGTTGGGAGTCAGTGATGACCATGGACTTGGTACGCAGAAACAAATTGAATGTATGAAACCTTCCCCTTTTTGTCGATCAGTTCTTAGATTGGATGAAGGCTTCTTGAAATTCTCGACAGTTTGATTTTTCTAATCGAAAATTGTTTGGAAAACGTCATTAGAGTCCTTATATGATAGAATTTCAGCAAACCAAAATGAGAGTACATCGAATATCGAGACCAGGCTTCGGGAACGTGAGGTACCTGGTGGCATTAACTGTGGGGATTATACAAAGTACAAAATACATTGATTATACAAATATTACAATATCAAACGTTGCAATGTGGTGGTCAGCGATGATTCATGAGGTATGTTAAACACAAATTTTAGCTTGTAGCTTTATTTTCATGCATCAATACATACATATGGAGTTAGGTGCAGTAACCAAACAACAGGAGGTGATTCGTGACATTTCCGTTTACCTCTTCAGGTTCGGACATAAGCATCACATATAACATGTCGCGAATGAAGTGTCATAATGGTTTAAACAACTAATGAGATCTACACAAATTCATACATTTACAAATCTAAGGTGCTGAAATATCATGATCTATCAAAATAGCACCACATTTTTGCTGATAACAGTACATGGTCTAGCTTGAGCGTTAGAAGCATTTAGGCCATACAGACGAGCGGTTATTAACATCAAAGTGATCGAGAAGAATTTGATTACGGAGGGTAAATCTGTGAGACGTGTGTATTTTGTGCCTTACGGCACGGATACATTGCGATTAAAAATGAGAACAATTACATAATCTATGGACTAGTGAAGACTAGGTCTTGAATTTTGTCTCCTTACAGTGCCATTGACTTCATAAGATGATTCATTTCTCGGAGCCCATGTACAGTGCAGATTATTGCATATTGAAGACAGACATACCGGAAGAAAAAAGAGAGCATGCACGGAACCACATAGAATCGTGAAGAATAGAATTTTGAAATAATTTCGAAACAGTGCAGTGTCAGATGTAGAGAGAACGGCGACCGCACATAACGTCGCTACGAAGTGTTGCAGTGACACAGGCCCTACTATGGAGGACATAGCTGTCTGCTTCGTGCCAGCGGTAGGAACACTAACAAACAGTAGCAACAATCGCAGGGAGTACTCAACCGAGAATGAAGCTGCTAGGGCAAATGACATGAAACTGTTGATGTCAAGTGTAATTCCCCAGAGTACAGAAAAACCAACGATACCAATACTTATGGAGGCACAGGACATGGCCGAAAACAAGGCCAATATTGGATTAAGAGTAAGGAGAAAGACAAATCCAAGTAAGCTCCCTCCCAGTACTACGGAGAATCTAATCGCTTCTGACAATATCTGTGTCAACATGTCGGCGAAGAAAAGTGACGGATGGAACACCAGAGCGTCCACATTGTATTTCTGTATGGTTTCCTGAAACTCATGAACAGCTTTAACGATATCTCGGAATTTATAAGTGCCCTTTGTCTGAAGGACGAAACGGGAGCACAATATTGTGGTATTGTCCAGCACGACGTCCGGGGTGTATGAGCAATGCAACTTATAAGGCAAAAACTCAAACTTCAAGACGGTCATAAAGTTGTCTTGATTGTCAGCTGGGACACCGGCTGAACGGACAAAGCTGAGAAACTCCGACAACCAAAACCGCCCTTCGTCTGTCTCGTTGATATTATACATGTACCTGCTGTGTTCCATGTCGGCCTTTAGCTCGAGTAAGCCATTCAAAGACTCCTCACGCCAATAGTCATTTCCATTCACAACGACAACAGACACGGGTGGGCCGAACTTACCAAAGAACCGCTCTTCGGCATTGTAAAAGGTAGCTGAGACACAGTCGTCTGCGACAACACTGCGTAGATTAAAATCTATCTGTAGATTAAGACAACCCCACACACCTACACCGATGTATATCAGATAGCAACTTCCGACCAGAACCTTCCCCACAGACATAGCTAGAAATGTATCAATGCATCTGTGCAAAAGTCCTGCAAGACTTCTCTTATCTGCTTGCCATGGTTCTGCATCATGCAAAGAATGTCCCCCAGCACAGAAGATTTTGTAAATCAATGGTTTGTCACTTGCTTCGGACCTCGGCAACACTGTCCTGCACACTGCATACGCATGCCTGTTTAACTTTTCTCTTCGTCCATCCAAACCAAACAATGCCACAAGAAAAGTGCACTGATAAAGAAGCACGAAGACAGTAACAAGAGATGAGAAAAGAAAGAAGGTTCTTAAGCCGGGAAAGTCTGTAACACTGCTGACTCCGTAGGTGACGGCTAGTATGACCGCGGTACAGGTCATGGGCACCCCGGTCTCGCGGAGGGTCCGCCCCAGGCGCTCTGGTACCGCCGCGGTCTCGTCTGTCCGCCACCACGATGTGGCCAGGTGTAGTCTGTTTGTCGCTTCAAGTCCTGGGTGACAAATAAGAAACACCAAACTGTCATGCAATTTGTATACTTATTTTTCCTTTTCATGAAATCAACATCACCAATGCGTTATAAAAGTACACAGTATCAATGCAATGAACGAAGACCAATATTGAAGCTTTGTGCATGTGACCCTGTGGGTTAAATACACTAGTCTTGAATGGATCTGCCGTTAGTAATTATACAATGTCTACTTCATTCCAGCTGATCTGTGCGCCATATAACGTCACAAAATGTAAAAAAATAACTGCAGAAGAACTTGGTGATGATTTAAGGTTACATGTAATCAAAACTGTCCGAAGTTAAGGTGTGGTCGATGGCAAGTTGTAAATATGAATTAAACTTGCATCAGCTGCGTAACATATTAAGATACAAATATTTCAATTGGAAAAATGCATATTTCTTACCTAACATAGGAAAGGAAATGAGACCAATTGGAGAGATAAACATGAACCGCGACCAGAGCAGAATCCCGAATGTCGACAGGAAAGCTAGTGCCAGGGCCAACAGACCGGCCATTCCGACCAACACTTTGGCTCGAACCCAGTCTGCGCTTAATGATATAGAACACACCATACTGACAAGGGCGAACATCAGTGAAAATCGGCGAGCAACGGCAACGGTCGTGTCCATAATGTCTGTTTCAAGTGTTCTGGATGTAAGAGGCACCGCAGTGATGTTGTCTGTGGAAAGTTCTAACACTTTGCGAGTGAAGGCCTGCTCCCATTTTTGAGCTTTGCCTCCATCATGTTGGAGATGGTAATATAGCTGAAAGGCTCTCGCTCGTTCCAGTGTTCCTCCTTCTGAGAGAAATTCAACCCCGCCGATCTGATGGCCGGTAAACATGGAAACATTCTCGCGGTAGCTCACTATTGGGAAGGTGATGTTCATTGCTGCCTTATCAGATCGACTAGAGGAGAGTAGACGCACGTTTTACTTCTCCTCGCGCATAGATCTTCGTAGGTTAGACTACGTCCAACATCAATAACAGACATTGTCACTATTGCTTGGTGTATTGTATGTACTTTTCTTGCAAGTTCGCAATTCAACATGTTGTCGTCTTCCTTTGCTGATACGATGATTTTGCCGAAGTTACCATCGTCCGTCTGTCTGTTTGGTAAGAAATCGGAATAGTTGGTAGGGAAACAGCGACAGATGACTGCTTGGTTTTGGCTCGTTCGTCCGTTTTCGGGGCTGAACAAATACAAAATGTCCCATTCGGCTTGAATGAATATGAAACCGATCCCCAAAATGCCCGCGAGTAGTACAGAACTTAATCAGGAAAGGGACGGGTTTACGTGCCACCAGCTTTCCGTAGAGATCGTACAGACGACTGAGGTGATGCTGGGTCGTTTTCATCCTGCAGTTGTATGAAACAGGCATGATTACTGCACTGGAGACGGTAAAGCCTGTTCTGACCTTAAAATCAAACAAACCACTTCCAGACACAATGCCCTCACGGTGCAGTGGTGAAAATACACTTGTGTACACGGAGATACACCGTCTTGACAGGGTGTTGGATTACCTGGGCGGGGTAACTTCTCTCCTAGGACAAATATAAATATACCCTCCCTTATATTTAGAACAAGGGACAACTTAAATAGACTCTGGGCTCTATCAACAAAGCAGTTGATAGGAGAGAAGGTGCCCGTGAATAGAAGGCGAAGAAATTGATGATGAAAAATTGATGGTTGACACAAAACAAATGTATGTTTCTTGCTTTTACGGCTGAGTGCTCAAGTAGGTCACCTTTCTGCAGTCTAAAGATGAAAAGCCTTTACATTGGTCTGTGTTTCATACGACCAACGTTCTTGACAAGACGCTCTTCCTCACAGACTCCGCCCTTTACCTGGCACATGCAACCAATAGGGACGCAGTAGTGGTTTCATAACATAGTCTATACACAAACGAGATCACGTTTCCTTGATAAAGGGGTGGAGACCTGAACCTGATTGGCCCATACGCCTTCCATAACAGAATACCATTATACAAGATCTAGAGCTTGACAAGCTCTTCTATAGAATGCATTAAACAGTAGAACATTTCTCTGGGGTACCGTACTGACACCGAGCAGTCCTAAAGATATGACATGCCGTATGGGTTGAACCAGAAAATATGGTTTTAGCTATTTTGTCATTGTAATTGTTCTATTTTGCTAGAGCTCGTTCAGTGAGGACGGCGCAGAAGAAATATAGGGAAAGTGTTTCAGCATGGACGGAAAGGTAGCGATTGTCGGCATCGGTTGCCGCTACCCCGGCGGTGTTAACACACCAGGGGACTTCTGGACCATGTTGGCGGAGGGAAGGGACTGCACCATCCCGCCTCCAGACGACAGGTTCGACACTTCGTTCTTCTGGCATCCCAACAGAACACCGGGCAAACTTTACAATCGACGTGGTGGCTACCTACAGTGCAACGTGTTTGAATTCGACCGGCAGTTCTTCAAAATCCCGCCAGGTAAGCCATATTTATCCCAGGCATTGTGACAGAGATTATAATCTTTGGTTTTTGGTACTTCTCTGTGACGACGTTTGACGTTCTGAATACCCCTGTCACGTTGCGCGACAATCGATCGGACGACGACTCTGCGAGCTCTAAATGACATTTTTGGCAGTAATACGTCAGGTGTTTTCTCAATCAGCGCCCGATTATTGGTAATAGTCGGTGATTTTAGGAGTCGTTCCATGCTCGCCGTGCACCGAAACCTAGTCTTATAAAATAACATCAGCAACTAGTCGCCGTTGATCTTTGAGGTACACTTTGACCTAGGGAGTAACTCTGACATTGTGGCTCCATGAGTATTACAAGCAAAGGTTCAAATCAAGCACAAGTACTGGTATGGTTATCCCGACCTGCTTGCCGGCTCTACGAGTCAGGCTTTTTCGAAGATCGTATTATGATATGCTATCAACAAAAAATGCCATCATACAAAAATCATATCAAAAGCATTATATCACGGCCAGTTCCGAGGTAGTGCGCGACAAAAAAGTGACGAAAGGCTTCCGATGGTCTATGTTTGAGTTGGCATTTCTCATTATTTACTGCGAAATGACATAAAACTCTAACATGGATGAAAAGCGTAGGAAATGGTGTGTTTTGGGTGCAAATTGTGTTTCGGCCCGACTTTCATTTCCGGATATTCATACGCCTTCAATGTAAACAAACTCGTGACCTAGATTGACCTATGAAGCGCTGTGTTAAGCCAAGTTGCAATGCCGCGCGCCGTGGGTGATTAAAAAAAACTGTAGTGCTAGAATTTTCTTTATAATTGGCTGGATTACTCGTTAGATTTTCCTCTTTCTGGCAGTATTAGTTGCCCTTGCCGGAAAAATCTTCTTCATCTGTTTTATCCAATGCAAAAATGCCAGATTTTGTGCATCATGTTTTAAATGAAAATAATGTTTTTCCCTATAATTTTTCAAAATTAGAGGATTTGAAGGATCGGAACTCAGTTGGTCTTGTAGCTGAAGGTATATCCTCTCACCCCATATACAGTTATTTTGCTTCAGGATCATTCCCTGGAAGAGATGGTCGCTAGACTTGAGGGTGTGCCGCCTCCATCTGAAACCCCAAATAAACTGGGGTGTGCCCCCATATACCACGCATCGCAAGGAATCGCAAGGATTCGTACGCGCTTTGTGACCGGGGCTTAACTCATAATAGCCGGTACCTACCTACCTACCTAGTCCCTTGACCTCCAGGTCGTTGGGGGTGGGGTGGCAAGGTAGCTGGTACGTGCAATTATTTATAAGAAACGCCTGTAATGTGTGTGCTTTGAATGAAGTTGGCCTACTCCTTTTATCCATATTTATTCCTATCTTGGGTGACATTAATGATATAGTCACTTAAGCCCCGGTCACAAGAATCGTACGACGTCCTTGCGATGGCATATTACGCCTATCGCACGATGATCACAGTGGATCGCAGCTAAATCGTAAGCAAATTCAGCCATCGCAGAGCATCGCAGAGCATCGGATGATGTTCAAAATTTTTCCAGCGTCGTACGATTTTTCACTCGTGTCTCTTCTGTATAGCCGTCTGACCGTTTTTTTGTACTTCTTTAACCAACAAAATGTGGACATAGCTGTTGAATACCTTCCTATAATATCTTTAACTGTAAAAATAAATTAAAAAAGACCATGACAACAAGAGTATTACAAGGAAAAGTTCAAATCAAGCGTGAGTACTGGTATGGTTATCTCGGCCTGCTTGCCGGCTCTGCGTGTCAGGCTCTTTCGAAGATTGTATCATGATATGCTATCAACAAAAAGATGCCATCATACAAAAATCATATCATAAGCATTATATCATATATATTTCCGACTCATAGAGCCTGCCTTTATGTTTGAGTTGTCCCCATGGTTATTACGATTATGGTAAACTGACCCAAGACCGACGAGAGCTGAGATTTGATCTAATTATAAACTCACGTGCATGAAGCGATCAAACAATTGTCTGCATCACCTGTGCGTGGCGCGCTGTTCTCTGGTTGCGATTGTGGCAGTTGCGACTGATATATTTTCCCTTTTCGTCAATATCGACAATATCAGGGAAAACTGAAACCATTACAACATGCTAAAAATTCATAAATGTAAAACCTCATCAGTAGACAAAAATTGCCGTAATGAAGTCTGCTTTGGGGGCAAATAAAATCTTACGACGATAGCGAAATTTTGAACATGTTCAAAATCCATTTCAGCTCTATTTTCGTCATAGGAGGCTCCCCGATATACTATGATTTACCTGCGATTGACGCAGGTACGCTCTAATGACCTCATCGTACGATGCACTACGATTCTTGTGACCACGGCTTCATATATTTAAACCATTGCTTCCGATTCTTCCCCGACTTACGACGTACTGCGTTTATGCCGCGCATAAAACCTCCATCGCAGTCAATCGTACGATTCTTGTGACCGGGGCTTTAACGTTTTGTTCCGTCAATAAAGTTTTTTCTATCTCTATATCCATCCCTGGGTAGCTCTGGATATATATTTTAATATATTGTAACTTACTTCCAGAAATTCATTATTCACACCTTGTGGCACTTCTATGGCGCTATTGTGTCATAGCCGATATGAAATGGCGACGTCTTATTGGTCGACTTTGCCTGGCTATATTATTAAGTTATATACCATAAACAATACAAGCTATTTCAATTACAGTTAAAAACTTTAAAAATGCGTTTACCTGCAAAGCTTAGTTTTAGAAAGTTTTATGTACATAGGCTATACAAAGCAGGAGGATATCTTAGATACGGAAACGTTCTGAGTTAACATCGTCACATAACTCAAACTAAACAGACACTGGGCAATGGAATTATACATCATGGGGTTATTCTATGTTCTTTCGCCCGCCCTTTAATCCCACCGATTGGATGTCCTGGAAACACGAACTATTCTCGCCGTAGGTCTGCCATAATAGGTAAAGGTGAATAGATAAACAGTTGACCTCTGCTCTGTCCTGACCTGAATAAGTAATGAATCCACACAAACAATCCCCTTACTTTGGAAGTACCATGTGTGCACGAGGGCGGGGGTTGTGCAGTTTGGGAAGCGCGTCGGTTACCTGACTCATGTCAACGGTTGTCTGTCTGAACGGGGAAGTGTGTGCCTGAAGATTGAAAACAAAAATGTTATATGATACAAATGGTACAATATAAACCAAAGCAAAATTATTGTCTAGCTTTTCATGAATACCCCTGGGCCCATGGCAAAATCTAGTAATTCTGATCTGGTCAGTGTGGAAAAACAGGTTCATTACATGCTATGCTGCATTTATACAATAGAGGAGCATGTATGTAATGGAGGGGCCCTCACTGATCTGTCCTTCACATATTTGTCGTGCATCTTCTATTATCTGTGAGCTTTCACAGTGCCTATCCACCGTCTATACTTTCAATTGACATACGTTGGACCTGTAATTAGTTATTTCTACGACCACAACCTGACGTAACATGGAGTTTGGTAGTAGTCGCGTCCTTTCGGTCGTTGCTTCAGCACCGATGGCTTGAGTAGCGTACAAAAATATAGGGAAAGTGTTTCAGCATGGACGGAAAGGTAGCGATTGTCGGCATCGGCTGCCGCTACCCCGGCGGGGTGAACACACCAGGGGACTTCTGGACCATGTTGGCGGAGGGAAGGGACTGCACCATCCCGCCTCCAGACGACAGGTTTGACACGTCGTACTTCTGGCATCCCAACAGAACACCGGGCAAACTTTACAATCGATGTGGTGGCTACCTACAGTGTAACGTGTTTGAATTCGATCGACAGTTCTTTAAAATACCTCCAGGTAAGAAATTTAGCATAGTTCTCATCTCTACAGGAGAAAGGGAAAAGTCAATGTCACTTCCATGAAACATATAGATTTGCTGGGCAAGTGCGCATACGTGCGGCGTCCAGTGCTATATCTCCAGAACGTCTTGAGCGATTGTGATCATATTTGGTATGCATTCAGCTTGTACATAGGAGATGTACGTGCACACTGAGATGAAAATCATGTAGCACAATTCTTAATCAAATAATGCATGTGATAAGAAGGTCACAATCTTCCTTACCAACCTCTACTTGGAGAGCATCTTTTTTCAACTATTTTCAACTTTACTGTTGTCATTCACGGCCTTGACAGGACTATACCATTCACCAAGAAGGGTATAGATGTTTCCAGATATTTGTGGTCAGCAAAACTTAAGAGCGTTTGGATACATTATGATTATAGAGTATGTCGATAGGTCTTGGGTAGAGGATTTGGGGCCTCTTAGCAGCTTGCACTGGAACTGCAGAGATGTTTTAGTTAAGTTTTTCCAAGAAAAACTGAATAAGGGCACCATGGATGTTCATGATATTCCGCATATACGCATGTTAGACAGAGATGAATACAGTTAGATTTTGATTATTTGGACCTAAGGTGAATAACACATGAGGAAAATCTATAACTCCACTATTTTCCATATTATAAATAGGACATTAATACTAGAAAGGCCGCCATTTGCTTGGGTGCAAATACAGCATATTTCAGCCATACCCATTCCCACGCAACATTGGACTGTTCCAAGTCACCCCTGCGCAATAATGGAACATTTTGACTGTAAGTTATCCCCAAAAGAGAACTAATATTGTGAATTGATTCCAGGTCAAAACAGAGCTTGCTCAATATGCCCTGGGCCCATATGGAAGAATATAATCTTCCACAGGAGCCCCTATGCATAACTAATTGTTTTTTAGAATCGCGGCAGCTCCTACTTTTCCGAAAGTGACAAAAAAAAACACCGCATCTTCCATTCAGAAGATTTTCATCATGAAATTACATGAAGCCATTCAACAATTTCCAGTACAATAACTACGTCTAAGTACCGTTATCTGCTCCTAGTGATGTGGGTACATTTATTATTGCAGTGAACTTTTCTTTTATTCAAGTATGGCATGCGTTTTAATAATTATCAAGCAGGTGCAAGTACTGTGTACTCTCCAAGCTGAGGTTAGGCTCCGGCTGTTTTTTTAACGTTTCTTTTAGTCGTTTTTATCGGGCTTTCTATTTTTTTTAAATATCTTACTGTGTCATAACCTACTGGCTGACGTACTTCAAGAAAAATGACAAAATAGAAAGCCCGATAAAAACGACTAAAAAAAAGGTTAAAAAACAGCCGGAACCTACCCTCTGCTTGTAGAGTAGGTACTGTGTAGTAGGAGTGTTTGTTTTTTCAAGCTGAAAACTTAAATCTTCTTCTTGTTATATTTCAGCCATACCATAGGTATGGTGAAATATATTGTATTCGTAATGTTTCTTATATTGCAATCCATACATAGTATGGGATTGCAATATATTGTTATATTGCAATCCATACATAGTATGGGATTGCAATATATTGTTTTTGCTGAGTTTCTTCTCCTGTCAAATCTTCAGACCCCTTTAACTTTTTCATTTTGGGGCCAAATGAGCTGAAATTTGGCATGGGGGTAGGGATATCAAATACCCCCAGGTGTTTTTTTCACTTTTTTGATAGAGGCCTTAGAATTTATGATATTTAGGGTTTTTGGTCATTTTTAGACAAAATATGTATATTTTGGGCCCCTGTGCCCTGGTATTACAAGCTAATGACCTGAAATTTGGTACAGAGGTGCATTGGACATATGAACACAGAAAACCATCAACACTTTCTTCATAGATCACTTCAAAAATTAGTTATTTTAGGGTTTTTGGCCATTTATTACGAAAAATGTATATTTTTGGCTCCTATGCCCTTGTATTAAAACCAAATGACCTGAAATTTGGTACAGAGGTGCGTTTGACATATGACCACAGAACCCCATCAACGCTATATTCATTGTTTACTCCGAAAATTAGTTATTTTAGGGTTTTTGGCCATTTTTGACTAAAAATGCATATTTTTTGCTCGTATGCCCTTGGATAGAAACCAAATGACCTGAAATTTGGTACAAAGGTGCATTGAACATATGCTCACAGGACCCCATTGGCACTTTCTTCATAGATCACTTCAAAAATTAGTTATTTAGGGTTTTCAGTCATTTTTGACTAAAAATATACATTTTTGGCTTCTATGCCCTTGTATGTAAACCAAATGACCTGAAATTTGGTACAAAGGTAAATTGGACATATGACAACAGGAACCCATCAACACTTTCTTCATAGAGCACTTATGAAATGAGTTATTTTGGGGTTTTTAGCCATTTTTAACTAAAAAATGTATATTTTTGGCTCCTATGCCCTTATATTGAAACCAAATGACCTAAAATTCGGCATGAAGGTGTGTAGGACAAGTGCCCACAGTACTTCATTTTCCCTTTGAGCAAACAGTACTTCAAATTGTTGGATTTTGGAATTTTTTCAATGATGAAGATGGATTGCAATATGCTGTATTTGCTCCTAAGCAAATGTCGGCCTTTCTAGTTATATTGCAATCCATACATAGTATGGGATTGCAATATATTGTTTTTTCTGAAATTCTCCTGTCAAAATTTTCAAATGGGATTAATTTTTTCATTTTTTGGCCAAATGAGCTGAAATTTGGCAGGGTGGTAGAAATAGCAAATACCCCCAGACGTTTTTTTCACTTTCTTGATAGAGACCTTAGAATTTATGATATTTTGGGTTTTTGGTAATTTTTAGACAAAATATGTATATTTTGGGCCCCTGTGCCCTGGTATTACAAGCTAATGACCTGAAATTTGGTACAGAGGTGCATTGGACATATGAGCACAGAAAACCATCATTAGCTTCTTAATAGATTACTTCAAAAATTAATTATTTTAGGGTTTTTGACCATTTTTGACTAAAAATGTATATTTATGGCTCCTATGCCCTTGTATTAAAACCAAATGACCTGAAATTTGGTACATAGGTGCGTTTGACATATGACCACAGAAGCCCATCAACACTTTATTCATTGTGTACTCCAAAAATGAGTTATTTTAGGGTTTTTGGCCATTTTTGACTAAAAAAGTTTATTTTTTGCTCCTGTGCCCTTGTATGAAAACCAAATGACCTGAAACTTAGTACATAGGTGCGTTTGACATATGACCACAGAACCCCATCAACGCTTAATTCATTGTTTACTCCAAAAATGAGTTATTTTAGGGTTTTTGGCCATTTTTGACAAAAAATGTATATTTTTGGCTCCTATACCCTTGTATGAAAACCTAATGACCTGAAATTTGGTACAGAGGTGCATTGAACATATGCTCACAGGACACCATTGACACTTTCTTTATAGATGACTTCAAAAATGAGTTATTTTGGGGTTTTCAGTCATTTTGACTAAAAAATGTATATTTTTGGCTTCTATGCCCTTGTATGTAAACCAAATCACCTGAAATTTGGTAGAACGGTAAATTGGACATATGGTAACAGGACTCCATCAACAATTTCTTCATAGAGCACTTATAAAATGAGTTATTATATTTCAGCCATACCATAGGTATGGTGAAATATATTGTATTCGTAATGTTTCTTTCTTTCTTTCTTTCTCCTGTCAAATCTTCTAATCGAATCAACTCCGCCATTTTTTAACCAATTGACTTGAAATTTGGCACAAAGGTAGAGTAAGCCAATACCCCCAGGTGTTTTTTTCATTTTTTTCATATCTGCCTTTAAAATGATTTTATTGAGGTTTTTGTCAATTTTTATGTATATTTCGGGCTCCTGTACCCTGGTATTACAGCCGAATGACATGAAATTTGGTACAGAGGTGCCTTGATCATATGCTCACCTAGATTCAATAACAGTTTTGGCATACGGTACAACAAAATGCTTAATTTTGCGATTTTTTGACCAAAAAAGGACATTTTTGGCTCCTGTAGCCTCGTTTTACAACCAAATGATCTGAAATTTGGTATAAAAATGCCCTTCAACTATGTGCACATAAATTCAATAAAAGTGTTCCCATACAGTACAACAAAATGCTTAATTATGCGATTTTTGGCCATTTTTTGACCAAAAAAGGACATTTTTTGCTCCTGTAGCCTCGTTTTACAACCAAATGATCTGAAATTTGGTATAAAAGTGCCCTTCAATTATGTGCACATACATTCAATAAAAGTTTTCCCATACGGTACAACAAAATGCTTAATTTTGCGATTTTATGGCCATTTTTTGACAAAATTTGGACATTTTTTGCTCCTGTTCCCTCGATTTACAACCTAATGACCCGTAAATTGGTAAAGGGGTGCTCTAGATATCTATTCAAATGACCCATGTATAATTTTTGGCATGGACCACTTTAAAATGATATGTTTGGGATTTTTTTGGTCATTTTCCAATGGCCAAAGGGGTCAACGACCTCAAGGCCTATTGTTGCATGAGGGAGATGGCTGAAATATGCTGTATTTGCTCTCAAGCAAATGTCGGCCTTTCTAGTTTTGGGATTTTTAGCCATTTTTAACTAAAAAATGTATATTTTTGGCTCCTATGCCCTTATATTGAAACCAAATGACCTAAAATTCGGCATGAAGGTGTGTGGGACAAGTGCCCACAGAACTTCATTTTCTCATTGAGCAAACATTACTTCAAATTGTTGAATTTGGGGATTTTTTCAAGGATGAAGATGGATTGCAATATGCTGTATTTGCTCCTAAGCAAATGTCGGCCTTTCTAGTTATATTGCAATCCATACATAGTATGGGATTGCAATATATTGTTTTTCCTTGGTTTCTTCTTCTTCTCCTGTCAAATCTTCAAATTGATTCAACTTTTTCATTTTTGGGCCAAATGAGCTGAAATTTGGCATGGAGGTAGGGATAGCAAATACCCCCAGGTGTTTTTCTCACTTTTTTGATAGAAGCCTTAGAATTTATGATATTTAGGGTTTTTGGTAATTTTGAGACAAAATATGTATATTTTGGGCCCCTGTGCCCTGGTATTACAAGCTAATGAACTGAAATTTGGTACAGAGGTGCATTGGACATATGAGCACAGAAAACCATCAACACTTTCTTCATAGATCACTTCAAAAATGAGTTATTTTAGGGTTTTGGGCCATTTTTTACTAAAAATGTATATTTTTGGCCCCTATGCCCTAGTATTAAAACCAAATGACCTGAAATTTGGTACATAGGTGCGTTTGACATATGACCACAGATCCCCATCAACGCTTAATTCATTGTTCACTCCAAAAATGAGTTATTTTAGGGTTTTTGGCCATTTTTGACTAAAAATGTATATTTTTTGCTCCTATGCCCTTGTATAGAAACCAAATGACCTGAAATTTGGTACAGAGGTGCATTGAGCATATGGTCACAGGACCACATTGCCACGTTCTTCATAGATCACTTCAAAAATGAGTTATTTTGGGGTTTTCAGTCATTTTTGACTAAAAATGTATATTTTTGGCTTCTATGCCCTTGTATGTAAACCAAATGACCTGAAATTTGGTACAAAGGTAAATTGGACACATGACAACAGGACCCCATCAACACTTTCTTCATAGAGCACTTATAAAATGAGTTATTTTGGGATTTTTAGCCATTTTTAACTAAAAAATGTATATTTTTGGCTCCTATGCCCTTGTATGTAAACCAAATGACCTAAAATTCGGCATGAAGGTGTGTAGGACAAGTGCCCACAGTGATTCATTTTCCCTTTGAGCAAACATTACTTCAAATTGTTGAATTTTGGGATTTTTTCAAGGATGAAGATGGATTGCAATATGCTGTATTTGCTCCTAAGCAAATGTCGGCCTTTCTAGTTTTTGCTGAGTTTCTTCTCCTGTCAAATCTTCAGACCCCTTTAACTTTTTCATTTTTGGGCCAAATGAGCTGAAATTTGGCATGGGGGTAGGGATATCAAATACCCCCAGGTGTTTTTTTCACTTTTTTTATAGAGGCCTTAGAATTTATGATATTTAGGGTTTTTGGTCATTTTTAGACAAAATATGTATATTTTGGGCCCCTGTGCCCTGGTATTACAAGCTAATGACCTGAAATTTGGTACAGAGGTGCATTGGACATATGAACACAGAAAACCATCAACACTTTATTCATAGATCACTTCAAAAATTAGTTATTTTAGGTTTTTTTGCCATTTATTACGAAAAATGTATATTTTTGGCTCCTATGCCCTTGTATTAAAACCAAATGACCTGAAATTTGGTACAGAGGTGCGTTTGACATATGACCACAGAACCCCATCAACGCTATATTCATTGTTTACTCAAAAAATTAGTTATTTTAGGGTTTTTGGCCATTTTTGACTAAAAATGCATATTTTTTGCTCCTATGCCCTTGTATAGAAACCAAATGACCTGAAATTTGGTACAGAGGTGCATTGAACATATGCTCACAGGACCCCATTGACACTTTCTTCATAGATGACTTCAAAAATGAGTTATTTTGGGGTTTTCAGTCATTTTTGACTAAAAATGTATATTTTTGGCTTCTATGCCCTTGTATGTAAACCAAATGACCTGAAATTTGGTACAAAGGTAAATTGGACATATGACAACAGGACCCCATCAACACTTTCTTCACTGACCACTTATGAAATGAGTTATTTTGGGGTTTTTAGCCATTTTTAACTAAAAAATGTATATTTTTGGCTCCTATGCCCTTATATTGAAACCAAATGACCTAAAATTCGGCATGAAGGTGTGTAGGACAAGTGCCCACAGTACTTCATTTTCCCTTTGAGCAAACAGTACTTCAAATTGTTGAATTTGGGGATTTTTTCAAGGATGAAGATGGATTGCAATATGCTGTATTTGCTCCTAAGCAAATGTCGGCCTTTCTAGTTTCTTTCTTTCTTTCTCCTGTCAAATCTTCAGAACACGGTATCTCCGTTGTTCCTCAACCGAATGACTTGAAATTTGGCACAAGGGAAGAGTGGGCCAATACCCTCGGGCGTTTTTTTCATTTTTTCCATATCTGTCTCTTAAATGATTTTATTAAGGTTTTTTGGTCATCTTAAGACCAAAACTGTATATTTGGGCCCCCTGTACCCTGGTATTATAACCGAATGAGCTGAAATTTGGCACAGATGTGCCTTGATAAGTCCCCCATATAGATTCAATATCAGTTTTGGTGTACAGTACAACAAAATGCTTATTTTTGCGATTTTTTGACCAATTTTTGACCAAAAAAGGACACTTTTGGCTCCTGTACCTTGGTATTGCAACCGAATGAGCTGAAATTTGACACAGATGTGCCTTGATAATCCCTTCATATAAATTCAATAACACTTTTGGTGTACAGTGCAACAAAATGCTTATTTTTGCGATTTTTGGCCAATTTTTGACCAAAAAAGGACACTTTTGGCTCCTGTACCCTGGTATTACAATTAAATGACCTGAAATTTGGTATAGATAGGCATTAGATACTTGGTAACAAGATTCAAGTAAAATTTTTGACATAAACAACTTTAAAATGATTAATTTTGGCACTTTTCTGAGGGAAATTTGTTTTCTTTTGGCCTCCTGACGTGACCTTCCGTGACCCCGCGCAGAGCCACACCTGTGCGCGTCAGCCGGAGAGTTAATTGAATCAAAGACCTAGCCAATCAGCGAAGAGGAGGCCAAAGGCTAATTAATATTCATAAGCGGGGCCTCATGATCCCGTATATAGCAGTGTTCCCGCCAGGGGGAGCAAAGCCCGCCTAAGGCTCTCGCATTTTAGACTATTCAGAAGGCTTTATATTGTATCAGTTCTTAGGGGCATATCTATGATAATCGCAGCAGTCACTTCACTTCTCTTCAGGAGTTTAGCGTAACACTGTTTCAGGTCAAACCGTCAAAGGCAACTAAAAACAAACTTTAACGTTACTGAGTTCAACAGTACTTATAACTTGTTATCCGAAGTTGAAACGCTAGCGATGGTATTTTCGCTGCGCTGTTAGCTCCGTGCGACTGTTGTTGACGGTCTTATAACGGTATATTTTGCACCCCTGTACCCTGGTATGAGTAACATTTGGTATAGATAGGCATAATATAGTTGGTAAAATGATCCAAGTAAAATTTTTGGCATAAAGTACTGTAAAAGGCTTAATTACAGCACTTTTTTTAGGGGAAATTGGTTTTCTTTCGTTCTCCATGCCGTGACCTTTCGGACGTTCACCCCACAGAGCCGACATCTGCACCTGCGTCTAGCCGGCAGGAAGAGTTAATTCAATTAATGGTTCAGCCAATCAGCGAAGAGGAAAGCGAAGGCTAATTAATATTCATAAGCGGGACCACACAATACGTTAACTTGAAGACTCAGGCCGTACAGACTTCTCGCCAGGATTTTTTCAAAGCGTCGGACAGGGGTCCGGGGGCCGCCGAATGTCCCTGGCGGGGTCCAGGGGCAGGGCCACTGTGGGGGGGACCCAGGTGGGCGAAGCCCCCCCGGAAGCTCTTGCATTTTAGGCTATTGAGAAGGCTTCTTTTATCAGTTTTTTTAGGGCCATATCTACGATAATCGTAGCAGTCACTTACTTCTCTTCAGCAGTTTGACTTTAAAATATTTCGGGTCAAAGCTTCAAAGACAAGTAAAACCTCATAAACAACAAACTTTACTTAGCTCAACAGTATACAAAAATATTGTACGGGTTGCCATCCTTAGTTGAAGCGCTTATTTATAGCGCTAGTATCTTCGCTGCGCCGTTAGCCGCCGTGCGACTTTTGTTGACGGTCTGATATCCCTACGTCGCCGCCTCGCTGATATTCCCACGGACATGTTTCAAAAAAAATACCCAGCAAAAAACGCTGTTCTGCGTCAAATTCTATTCTATAAAACTCAGTGTTACAGTCTAAATATTTTGTAGAAGCACCGCTGTAGGAAAGAAGGTCCAAGCAATGTAAAACATCACGTAGCATGAAGTTCGCTGTCAACTGGCACACAGCACATGACTGTTTGAAACTCTAAGTCTAATCAACAGCCGTGTTTGATTGATAGCCGGCGGTCCTATGATGAAGTCGGCGAAAGGTGCGTTAGTTAGAAAATCTGCGTTTAGTTTTGATACGTAATTATAAGTTAGACAGTGGCGAGAATGATTATTTTCTCATCAATATTTCTCTTCAGAATTATTTGAACTTAATTGTACATCTAAACAATTGGCTTACCTGTGCAATGTTTATATGATTAATGATCAGTGTACTGAAATCATGTGTAACGTATGGCTCCTAGTCAATAGATCAGCATTTTCTCTATAGTGACCACCTGTCTATAGTGGCCACATTTCCTAGTGCTGTTGTTGTTTGGCATAAACTTAGAACATTTAAATTGTAAGTAACTTTAAACTGCCAGAGTTTCAGCCCAATAAAACACTCTCAGCGCCAGGGTATGACTGACCAGACAGACGAAAATAAATCCTCGAACAAGGTTCAATCGTATCTTCCGGGTCTGGCAGGAAGTTGTTAAACTAAAATAAGAATAGGCTCGATGGTTGATTGCATACAAAGTAAAACAGTTTAACAGTTTTACAGCTTGAAGAAAACAAACGCTCCTACAGTACCTGCACCTGCTTGATAATTATTAAATCGTATGCCCTACTTGAATAAAAAAAGTTCATTGCAATAATAAATGTACCCACATCACTAGGAGCTTATACTTTTTTAAACTTACACCTAGTTATCGTACTGAAAATTGTTAATGACATTACATGAAGTCATTCAACAATTTTCAGTCATGATGAAAATTTTCTGAATGGAAGGTGTGATTATTGTCATTTTCTGAAAAATAGAAGCAAGCTCTGTTTTTACCTGGAGTCAATTCACAATACCAGTCCACTTTGGGGGATAATGTACTGTTAAGAGGATGTTCCATTTTTGCGCAGGGGTGATTTGGAACAGTCCAATGTTGCGTGGGAAGGGGTATGGCTGAAATATGCTGTATTTGCTCTTAAGCAAATGTCGGCCTTTCTAGTTTTGTATGAGCCATTACATAAACGGAGACGCCTCGAATTTTTTAAAAAAGAATTTACCGGTCTTTCGCTTCTTTTCTGAAAAACTCCATGACCAACAACTTAACTTGATGTGGCTTTATCTATATATTTCATTTCCTTCTTTGTTAAGTATATCCTCCTGCATACCACTGTTAAATTGTTTTACTTTGTTTGACTTGTATGCAACAGACAACGGGCGTAATCTTGTTGTGTTAGTGTTGTAATTCCCTGCTCGTAGCGTGCGAGACCCAGAGGATAGGAGTTTCTACCTTGTTCGAGGGTTTCTTTTCGGGGGTCAGTGGTGATACCCTGGTACTGGGAGTGTTTTATTGGGCTAAAACTCTAGCAGTTTAAAGTTACTTAAAATTTGAATGTACGAGGTTTACGTAATAAAAAGCAACAACAACACTAGATGTACCTACATTTGCTCGGGAAAAAATACATCACTTTTCTTTCCAGTACAGTGAGAGAAATGTTGCCACTATAGAAAAAATGCTGATCTATGGACAAAGAGCAATAAGTTACACATACTTTTAGTACCCACTGATCTTTATTCATATAAAAATTGCACATATAAGCCAATTGTTTAGATTTACAGTTCAAATAATTATGACGAAATATTGATGAGAAAATAATCAATTTCGCCACTGTCAAACCTACGTATCAAAACTAAAGGCAAACTGGCCAATTTTCCCGCGTTTTCCGCCAAGTAACATTTTCTCAAATGTCTCAACTAACCCTATTAAAGTTAACTCTGCCGAAAATGATTGATATCGCCATGCGGAATGTTGATTAATTCAACGACAAAGACTTGTATTCTAACGTTCAATGCATGCGTACCGTCCGCTACCTCTCAAATGACCCTGTCTGAACTCCAAATCCTCACAAACTACAATTTTAAACCGGGCAAAGGGTGACACACACATGTATGGCCACTGTAAGGCTGTAATATGCATGTGTTTCTGTCTGTATATACGGCATTGGAAGCCAGCTTATGAATATTACTTAGCATTCGTCTTCCTCGGCGCTGATTGGCTGGCCCCATTAAATTTAATTAACTCGCGAAAGCCCAGGCTGCGCAGGTGTGTGGGGTCACTGGAGTTCACGGGAGGAGGCCGAAAGAAAACCAATTTCTCCTCAGAAAAGTGCTGAAATTACGCATTTTAAAGTAGTTTATGCCAAAAATTTTACTTGGATCATTTTACCAACTATCTAATGCCTATCTACGCCAAATTTCAGGTCATTCCATTGTAATACCAGGTACAGTGGGCCAAAATATACCGTTTTGGTCAAAAGATAACCTTTAAACATCATTAAAATCATTTTAGAGGCAGATATGAAAAAAACACAAACTGGCAAATTTTCCCACGTTTTCCGCCAAGTAACATTTACTTGATTGTCTCAACTAACTATACCAAAGTCAACTATGCCGAGAATGATTGATATTGCCATGCGGAATGTTGGTTAATTCAACGACAAAGACTTGTATTCTAATGTTCAATGCATGCGTGCCGTCCGCTACCGCTCAAATGACCCTGTCTGAACTCCAAATCCTCGCAAACTACAATTTTAAACCGGGCAAAGGGTGACACACACATGTATGGCCACTGTAAGGCTGTAATATGCATGTGTTTCTGTCTGTATATACGGCATTGGAAGCCAGCTTATGAATATTAATTAGCATTTGTCTTCCTCGGCGCTGATTGGCTGGCCCCATTAAATTTAATTAACTCGCGAAAGCCCAGGCTGCGCAGGTGTGTGGGGTCACTGGAGTTCACGGGAGGAGGCCAAAAGAAAGCCAATTTACCCTCAGAAAAGTGCTGAAATTAAGCATTTTAAAGTAGTTTATGCCAAAAATTTTACTTGGATCATTTTACCAACTATCTAATGCCTATTTACACCAAATTTCAGGCCATTCCATTGTAAGACCAGGGTACAGGGGGCCAAAATATACCGTTTTGGTCAAAACATGACCTTTAAACCTCACTAAAATCATTTTACAGGCAGATATGAAAAAAATCTGAGAAAAACAAATCAAGGTATTAGCCTATTCTACTCCTGTGCCAAATTTCAGGTCATTCGGTCCAGGAACGGCGGAGATGAATCACTTTGAAGATTTGACAGGAGAAAGAAAGAAAGAAAGAAAGAAAGAAAGAAAGAAAGAAAGAAAGAAAGAAAGAAAGAAAGAAAGAAAGAAAGAAAGAAAGAAAGAAAGAAAGAAAGAAAGAAAGAAAGAAAGAAAGAAGAAGAAGAAGAATACAATATATTTCACCATACTATGTATGGCTGAAATATAATAATTTGTACTTTCTGGCAGGTGGAACATTTACAGGCACATGTATCAATTAGGCAAATTAGGGTCTAATCTGCATAATTATGGCAAAAGCTACGTAATTCCTCGGTAAATGACGGGCTTTCGTACTTGGAACATTTGTAAGGTAGTTAGTTAGATAATTGTCACAACAATGCATAGGTTATGTAAATTTCATTCAGTCAAATAGTCAATTGCATTTATTATGAAATAGAATTCTGCCAAGGAGAAACGGACTTTCCCACATACAACATATTCCATTTCGGTAGAGATCTAGAAGACCATCTTGTTAAATAGATTACGCTAGATACAGCCTTATTTCTATAATATTTTTTTTTATTGGTATACATATTAGACAAGACACAGTGGTAAATGAACTCTAGCAAAGCTAATATTAACATTACCACTAGGACATTTGAAAATAAAATAAACAAAGGACAAAACAATGTGAGATCAAATAAAACAGTAGTACAGCAGTGGGGTGACGGATCCAACAAATAAATGTATATACATACAAGATATAAGGAAAATCTTCAATCATTTTGAAAACGGTTGGTCTGGAGTATGTATGTCTGTGTAAGCTGCATAATGTGGTTATTTGTTTCTGTTGGTAAAGTGGGTGAACCCCTGAGTAAAAGTTGGGTTAAGACTGGGTCAGACGTGGTTTTCAAATCAGGGGTTAAAAGGTCTTGAAGATTGCAGAGAAGGGTTTTTCTAAGTTGGTTGTAGTTAGGGCAGTACAATAAATAGTGGACAACGCTTTCACATCGGGAGCCACAGCTACAAGAAGGACTATCGACTAAATTACGTGTATATAAGCTAAAGTTCAAACTACAGGTCCCGATGCGGAGGCGTGTGAGTAAAACGCAGGTGTACCTGGGGCCTTGACTAAAATGTGTGTTAGGGGAAGGGCGAACCAATTTTATTAAGTAGTTTTTAAATATTGAAGGATTAAATGACCGAACAGCTATATCAAGACCATTCCAGTGATATGTAGCATACGGAATAAAGGACCTTTGGTAACGAGTGGTGGTACAAGCCGGTGACTGTAAGTTGTGTTTGTTACGAAGGTCGTAGGGAGTAGAGGCAGAAACTTCAGGAGTAATCAACTCCTGAAGGTACTGGCGAGTGTGACCATGAACAATTTTATGAAACATTGTCAAAGAGTGAATATGGCGACGGTCAGACAGTTTTTCCCACCCAAGTTCAGAAAGGAGTGACAAATATTAATAGGACCCTCTCACAGCACCTGATACTGTGAGTGAGCACTCATATTGTACTCTTTCTATACGTCGGGAGTCCGATGTAGTGCAGCCATGCCACACTATGTCAGCATACTCAAGAAGTGGACGAATAAAGGACTTGTAGATAACTTCGAGTACATGTCGTGGCAATTTGAATTTAAGTTTGTTTAGTGTGGACTCTCGTTTTGATACTTTGGCAATTATGTGAGTAATATGTTTTTCCCAAGACATGGTGGACGTAAGAAAAACACCAATATGCTTGTGGTCTTTTACAGATTGAATGACACAGTTATCAAGAAAAAGGGGAGGATGGCAAGGGGCATCGATTTTCCTGGAAAAGCACATTTCCTCAGTTTTTAAGGGATTCAGTTTCATAAGCCACGTGGAAGCCCACGATGATATCTTACTAAGATCAGAATTTAGACTTGACGCAGTTTCGGTTGGGCTATCCACTATATCTACTCAAGAACTGTCATCTGCAAAAAGAAACGGGCAATAATCTATGAGACAAAGATAAAACAAGATATTTCGGAAATATTTCATGGAAGCATGAGGTCTTCAAACTCTTGTTATCCCGTGTGGGAGGCTGTGTATATAATTAATGGTGTATAATGGTTGGTGTTGTGATCACGACGATTTGTGAGCCTCCTAGCAGCTCTCCTTGTTACTGCGGCGGGACCTTCTGTTTTTATATCGTCTATATATGCCATGGTCTTGATTTGGATAACGGATAGTTTTCTTAAGTCATGGAAGAATCGATATAACATGCATTGGCATAATACCGGTCATAAGCCTTATACCGGTCGATTAAAAATAGTGGAACTTAAAGAGATCTACACATGCAACAATAGTTATTTCTGAGGTATGCACACTTCAGACATCTAGGTGTCCAATACATAATTTACAAAGCATCGATAACAATGCATTCGAAGACAACAAGGCCAAAAGTTTTCAGGTCATTTTCGGGGCAGGCGAGCTCGTCGTGGGACAAACACACTGTCACGTTCATCGCCAGATTTGTAGATAATAATCACATGTGCTCACGGCAAAAGACGAGCATGATTCAACAGCAATCTTGAATTTCTTTTGGTGACCTACAACTCGTGTAAAAGTGTGAGGAACCGTTGCATTATCGCCCGGATCTACGGCTGAATGGGTCAAATTGAACGTACGCCGCCATTTTCCCGCCATTTTTAATGCTACGGCCAGCAGTAAAGTTTTACGTCATAGCGGTTGTGACGGACCAAAATTAAATGAAAATTCTTGTCAGTATACGCCCATTTTGTCATGACTTTTTGTATGCTCATGCAGATTTTTGTGCAACTACTAACAGGAAAGAAAGGAACAACAGAGGATGTATAAAGGTACATAGCGGCAGTTAATTGTGCCGTGTTTCGTTCGGCCGGTATAGTGCACCCCCTTCCAACCACGCGCCTGTTCTCCGTGCAATTCCGCGGTGTGTTCCAATTACGATATCATGTTTTTAGCAGGACCAGAGAGACAAAATAATTTACACAGAAGAAGTGGCAAAGGTAAGCTGTAACAGCAACATGTAACTGGAGAAAATGATGCGTTGATCATTTGCCAAATTAGCATTGCTTGAGAAATTGCAGTAAACCGACCGGTATTATGCCAATGGATGTTAAGTGTAGGACCTTTGAAGGCGAGAAAGTCAAGAAGTCAGGAAATGAGCTATGGTAGAGATGTTCGTGATTAGATACAGATTTTGAAGGTTGGAAAATAATTTGTATAATCAATTTTGCGTGTGTGTATGTGAACAAGTGTTTGCCCTAATTGTCGGGGTTGAATAAGGATGGTACTCGTATTTGGTATGTCGCAAATCATCTGATACATGTATAAAAATGGGTTTCGATAGGAGTCTTCGAATTTGAGTCCTAACTACTGGTTTCACATCCAAGTTGTGAACATATTACCTGTCCTATGAGTGATTATAAGTTCGAGTTCAATGAAAATATCCAATTCTTCGAACTTTGGCTATTGGTACAAGATAGTATACTTCATCTTTAAGTTACAATGGCGTCGATGATAACCAAATACATTAGTAACAAAAATGGTGAATGCAAACTATTTTCCTCAGATGAAGCAAACCATCTAGACCCTCAAATCCAACTGCTGCTGGAAGTGACCTGGGAGGCCTTGGAGAATGCAGGAATCCCCCCAAGATCCCTCCGTGGCTCCGATACCGGTGTTTACGTTGGTGTTACTTCAAGTGAATACCTCATGATGACCGTCAACCCCTTTTCGAACATCAGCCAATACACAAACTCTGGCACAAACTCATGCATGGTGGCCAACCGTATCTCCTACGAGTTTGACCTCCATGGTCCCAGCTTCTCTGTAGACACTGCCTGCTCCTCCTCGTTGTACTCCATCCACCTTGCCAGTGAAGCTATAAGAAAAGGAGACTGCAGCATGGCCATAGCTGGGGGTGTCAACTTGATGCTGTTGCCAGGAACCACTGTAGGCTTCTGCCAAGCAGGGATGTTGTCACCAGATGGAAAGTGTAAGAGCTTTGACGCCTCTGCAGATGGGTATTGCCGAAGTGAGGGGGCCGGTGTAGTTGTCCTCAAGCCACTGTCAAGAGCACTGGCAGATGGTGACAGGATCTATTCTGTCATCAGAGGAGGAACCCTTACCAATGATGGGAGAACACCAGGCATCGCGAACCCCAGCTACGACGCTCAACTGGACCTTGTTGAGAAAGCGTGTGCAGCAGCCAAAGTACATCCTCATGGTATCCAGTATGTGGAGGCACATGGAACTGGTACCAAGGTTGGTGACAGAACAGAGGCAAATGCGCTGGGTCAGATTCTTGGAAGAGGACGAAGTAAGGAAGATCCACCTCTCTACATTGGCTCAGTGAAGTCCAACTTCGGACACACGGAGGGCGCTGCAGGTGTAGCGGGAATCATCAAGCTGGCACTCATGATCAGTAAAGCCCAGATCCCAAGGGTGGTGCACTTTTCATCACCAAATCCGGACATACATTTCGACATGCTAAACATTAAGGTTCCCAGTTCTTTGGTACAATGGGAGGGGGTTGGAACAAGGCTTGCAGGCTGCAGCTCTTTCGGCTTTGGTGGCGCTAATGCTCATCTCATCCTGGAGGCGTCCCCATCTCGTGAACAGCATCCAGCCATAGCTGATTGTGACAGGCCCATTCACAGTGGCAAGGAAGGAACAAGACATGACTCAAACACCATCATGGTCCTGTCTGGGAACACAAAGGCTGCTTTGAAGGAACAAATAGAACATTGGATCTCTTTCATCGCAGACACCATAGCTTTCAATGAAGACCGCTTCTCACAGAGCCTGTACACTGCTGCAAACCGGTACCAACACCATGCAGAAAGACTAGCAATAGTTGTCAACGGGCCTCGTGATGCTGTTGAAAAGCTCAACCTCTTGAAGAAAGAAGAAAAGCTGAAGACCGCTGTGGATGGAAAAGTTCCCGATGGAGCCGAGCGTGGCAAGATGGCCTTCGTCTTCTCAGGGATGGGAACGCAGTGGTGGGGGATGGCCAGAAAACTTGCTCTGGAGAATCCAGTGTTCATCGACGTGATACGGGTATGCGCATTGACAGCAAACAATTATTGTGTGATTTGTGTACTGCATAAAATGTCATCAATATCTCACTCTTAATCATAATTCTCCATCAACACCAACAGCCTACCATCAGTATTCTCTCACTTTGCATTTACCATTAATATTTTATCGCAACTTATTCAAGACTTCCATCATAGTGACATCTCAAGAAGAAATATAGTCCTTTCCTTGCATGTAAATGTGTATTTTTAGATATTTGTTATCCATTAGAGTCAATTCCAAGTCACCGAGATGGTTTTAAAATAATATTTGTAGTAAGTTTGAACTATTTTGAGTAAAAGAACATTTCAGTCACTTAAGTTCAAAATTGTTTAAACATTTCAAAATGAAAGTTTAAACATGTTTGAACCTTTTTATATTTGC
Organism: Branchiostoma floridae; assembly: GCF_000003815.2. Taxonomy (NCBI): domain Eukaryota; kingdom Metazoa; phylum Chordata; class Leptocardii; order Amphioxiformes; family Branchiostomatidae; genus Branchiostoma; species Branchiostoma floridae. The sequence continues at coordinate 15,876,329 of NC_049979.1, read as the reverse complement.
TGGAACATTTGGGAAAGTAATGATATAATTATCTCTTTATTTAGAACAATTTTCAAACATCTATGTGTTTTTGTTACTGTTCCAACATGTTCCAACATTTTGTGTCATTTTTTTCTCTCCATAAAACTTTTATTGACCCCATAAACAACGCTGCTAAGCTTGGTCCTTTGTTTGGCTCTTGTATTTTTAGATTTTCTTTAGTATACACTGGTGGGTCTTTTGTGAGAAGGTGGCAGACAGACATAATTTCCTGTACTTGGCAGGGATGTGTGAATTGCCCTCTTCCCAGCCCACTGACCCAGTTTCAACATATTGTTTCCATGTTCGAACATGTGATCACAAATGATGCATCTATGTTGGAACAGTTTAGAAACTAACAGAAATAATGTAATTGATGTTAGAAATGTTTCTAACATGTTTGAATACTATGGAAATATTTAGAACGTCACATAGATGTTATAAATAGTTCTAAACAGTTACTTATCACAGTTAGATGGTTACAAAGATTTCCAAAATGTTGGAACAAAAGGCAAGAAACACCCTCTCGGTAATATGGAATCGACTCTAGTAATTAGTGACAACAGTTACGTGTATCAGCATGTTGCAAGCCGATATTGCAACCATCAGTCATTGGGCTATTTTGTTCCCTCTTCAGCGATTTGAAGATGTGCTAAAGACACTTGGAGCTGACTGGTCCATAGCCGACATGTTGACAAAGGAGACAGATCCAGAGAAGATCAACAGAACAGGTAAGATGCTATGTATGTTGCAGTGCAGAAGAGAATATTTGAGAACTTTGTAACTAGTATGTTTTCTTTGTTGCCTTTCCCAATCCATTGGTAGCCCCTAAGAATTTTCTCCAAACTAAAACATTCTGAAAGGTATGATTCATCAACATATGTTAAATAGGGCAATTTCGTAAACTGTTTTCTGTTCCTTACTGCTTCTGCTTTGTTTTAGATCATAATCTAACTATTGGTTTTTAGCATCTTTTAAACGCACCACATTTTGTCTACGTCACAAAAATGCATATGAATCTGCATCTGTGTATATATACCCCAAAAGGGTGGAGACTGCCAATCAGCCCTTCAACATAAAACAAAATAATGTTGTTTTTGTGTACAGACATCGCACAGCCCTGCATATGCGCAGTACAGATCGGTTTGGTAGAGCTGTTGAAACAGTATGACGTCATACCCGATGCCATCATTGGCCACAGTGTTGGAGAAGTCGCGGCAGCGTACGCTGCTGGTCTCTTGAGTTTTGAAAATGCCGTGCGAGTGATCTACCACAGAGGAAAGGAGCTCAGCAAGACAAGCGGTCATGGCAAAATGCTAGCCGTACTGCACCCAATTCAGGAAGTAGAAGAGCTACTGGAAAAAGAGGAGAATAAGAACATCATCAATGTAGCTGCCACCAACAGTCCCAACCAGATTGTGCTCTCGGGAGATGTCAGTGCCGTGGATAGCTTCCACAACAAGCTGAAAAGTAATGATATCAAAGGTGTTCTTCTTAAAGTAAACAACGCCTTTCACAGCTACCAGCAGGAGCAAGTGAGGAATGACATTCTCACAAAGCTAAGCGTTCTTTCAGCTTCCACTAGAACAACAGAAGCACAGATCCCCATGATATCCACGGTGACAAACAAATGGCTGTCACCTGAGATCACTAACACAGCCCACTACTGGTGGACAAATATCAGACAGCAAGTACGCTTCATGCAGTCAGCACAAGTTCTCCTGCAGGACGGCTACAGCACCTTTGTTGAGATAGGAGCTCATCCCGCCTTAAGTCCGGCTTTGAGAGATGTCATCAGCACCATCAACTCTCGGAACACAAAGCAAAACATCATACCCACACTACTGCGGCCGCGAGATACATCTTCAGCAGCCAATGACTATGAGCACATACTGGTGACAACAGGAACCTTACATGTGAAGGGTTACCCGGTAAACTTCCGCCCTGCCTTCGAGGGAAAACACCGACTTGTTCACGACATCCCAGCATATCCTTGGCAAAGGGTTCTGTGCAATGCCGGGACAGAAGCCAGCTCAACACGATACAAGTTTCCTCCAAGTTTGCATCCTTTACTCGGGCAAGTACAGGAGACCTCCGAAGGGAGGAACAACCAAAAGTCAAAGGTTTGGTGCTCTAATCTTTCGGAAGAATCTGTACCTTGGTTAAAACACCACATCTTAGATGGAAACGTGGTCGTCCCCGCTGCGGCATATATGGAGACAGCACTGGCAGCAGCGTCAGAGATCTATGAGGATCAATATCCGCTCATGCTGACAAACCTTCACTTCAAGCGTTTCATGTTTGCTCCCACATCAGAAGCAGTCATCAAATCGACACTTCAACACAGTAGTGCGAGTGAAAAGCAATTTGGCTTGTACAGTAAAGATGCCTCCGGTTCATGGGTCCTTCATGCCACGGCAGAAGTGCACAAGAGAGACATGAAACAGTCAACTGACTCCACCAATCTCCTTACAAGTGTTGCAGAGAAGTGTTCGAAAACTATCTCAAACGAAGAGATCTATGAAGCTGCAAAGGAAGCTGGCTTTCATCTCGGTAGTTCGTTCCACTGTGTTACTTCATGCGCGGCATCTGAGAGCTACGAAGAAGCCCTGGTCACCGCAGAGGCACCAGAAGAGATTTCGCGTGAGTTTGGACGGTACATCTACCATCCTGCCTTCATGGACACATTTCTACACACATTTGCATGCTTATCACTCCTCAATGACAAACATACTGGAAAGACACCATCAAAGCGAGTTCCCTTCTCCATGAAATCTCTGTGCATGTTCGACAAAATGCCATCAAAGGCCAGTCTCTACTTCAGAATTTCAAGGAAAGGTGAACGCAGAGTGGTGGACATCACAGTGACTGATGTAAGCGGTCATCATGTCATTTGCGAAGTCGAAGAGCTCATGTTTGAGGATATCGAAGCAGGTTCATCCTCTGGAATCAGACTTTGGAATCTTCAGTGGGAACCCCTTGTCCAGGAAGAACATACGGAAGAGCAGGCACCTAAATACAAACATGTACTGATCCTACATGAAAATGAGGGCTTTGGCTCAAGAGTGAGTTCAGCACTACAAGACAAGCTGGGATGTGCAGTAGACTCGATGAACCACAAAGTCCAGACTGAAGGTGAAGGCAGCAAAGGGGTTTTGACTGACATGATGCAAGAATGCAATGATTTGGATCACATTATTGTGCTGTGTGATTCTGATAAACAAGAGCAAATAGAAGGTCCAGAAAACCGCCAGGCTCAAATTTTGAAATCCTTCAAATGCCTTTCCACATTCAAGCATTTTTCACAAGGTGATAACCCCCCAACACTTTGGATATTCACACGTGGATCATCGTCGGTACAAGAGCAAGATATCGTCAGCCCGTTCCTGGCAAGTGCATCATCTCTCTGCCTATCGATATCCCAAGAATACCCACAGTTCAAGGTCAAAGCAGTTGACTTGACACCACATGAAAGCTTTTCTGATGCCGCCGCAGAGATTCTGACTGTCTTGCAGGCAAATCCGAGGGAAAATGAAATCGCGGCTCGAAGTGACAGTTCGTCAGGTCATCAGCACGTTCAGTTGTACGCCCGAAGACTGAGCTCCATGAAACCTGACCAGATTCTCACAACATGTTCACCTGAAGAAGTATGGGCTTTTGACCCTAAACAAAGACAAAACGGAAATAAGCTCTGCAAAGCTCAAACAAGTTTAAAGACACCAACACAAATCGAAGCTACAGTTAAGCTTGAGGCCTTTGCCGTGTCCCCGTTCGCAGACCTGTTGGAGAGACATGATGATATGACCAAGGATATCCACATCATTTGCGGGACTGCACATCACATACCAAAGGCAATGATGATCGATGAAGGGTCAAGGGTGATGGGAGTCGTCATGGGCTGCATCACTCCACAAATGAACATGCAGATGAAACAACTGGTGCCTGTACCAAGTTCTCTCTCTTGGGACAATGCAGTTGCAATAGTCAAAGACTTGTTGCCAGCATTTGTTTTCTTCCAGAAGGTCCAGACAGTATGTGAAGGCGATAAAGTGGTTGTATTCCTGACAGATGAGAATGACAAGGAAGCTATGGCTTATGCCTCACTAGCACTACACCAAAAGGCCCAAGTCCGTGTTGTGGCAGGTGCAGTCGGAAATGTTGGTAACACAATCAAGTCCTGCTCACCTATGTTACCAACAACAGTCACTACATTTGACAAGATAGACGAAGACATCCCAGACCAACATGCGAGTGTTGTGTTCTTACCCAAAGGAGATAGAGCAGGAGATGTTGCCCTACAAGCTGCAAGGAAGCTGCAAGCCTATGGAACTTTGGTCAATCTGGGAAGTTCGACAATCCTGATGGACCAACTACCAAAGAACATCAAATATATCACAGTGGACCCTTTGAATATTTGCTATGGGGAATCATCTCTTTTTGCCATTGCAACTGATATGCAACACCTTCTCTCAAAATTTGATCAGTCACAAGGCACGCTATACTCACTCACACCATCTGTACAAACCACCACGGAACTGTCCTCTCTCTCGCATACCTTGCACCAACAACAGAAAGCATTGAAGATACCCGACATAGTGACCATCGACGCTGGGGAAGTTCAGCTGGGTCTAGACATCAAGCAAAACCAGTTTCACGTTGTCAACAATGCCACATACGTTGTCACGGGAGGTCTGAAAGGCTTTGGTCTTGCCCTCCTGGAATGGCTGGTTAAGAGTGGGGCACACCATCTCGTCGTCCTCGCAAGAAGTGAACCAAATGATGAAGCCAAACTGAAGCTGGAGGCATTCTCTGCCAAGTCTGTTGATGTCAAGGTGATGAAAGTAGATGTTACCGACCGGAAAGCTGTTGAAGAAGCACTGGTGTTGGTGTGGGACACGATGCCACCTATAGAGGGGATCTTTCACTGTGCAGCGGTTTATGCAGACAAATTGATTGATCAGACAACACAAGATGACTGGAAATCGGTCATGCTTCCAAAGGCAGTTGGTGCTGTGATCTTGCATGATGAAACAAAGAAGTTACAACTCAAGCTAAAATACTTTGTCCTCATCTCTTCAGTCGTTGCTCTGTTTGGTAACACGGGGCAGGTCGGCTACTGTGCAGCTAACAGCACACTGATAGCACTGGGGGAAGCCAGACGGCAGGAGGGTCTGCCTGCGACAGTCGCCAGTTTTGGTGTTATCAACACTGTTGGGTTCGCAGAGAGATCCGGTCTTGTCAAAATGTGGGAGAAGATGGGTGTGCAAAGCATTTCACCGCAGGATGCATTGGAAATCCTTGGCTGCATGATGGAAAACGGGTATCCTCATTTTGGGATCACTGCAACGTTTGATATTCGAAAGTATTGCAGTACCCACAAGTCGATGGTACTGCAACACCTACAGGCTCCTGACACCAGCTTTTCCCGATTCACTACATTAGTACCCAGTGACGTGCTCAGTGGGTCAGTATCCCTTTCTGACAAAATTCTTGCACAAAGCAAAGAAAACGGCCTAAGCATCATACAAGGAGAGCTGATTGCTTACATATGCCAACAACTTGGCATCGAAGACCCGGCTGAAATCACCGAAGAAATAAGCCCAGTATCCCTCGGGCTGGACTCCCTCTTGTCTGTGGACATGAGCAACGAAATAGCAGACAAGTTTGAAGTCACAGTTACATCCGTGGAACTCCTGAGTGACAAAATGACCGTCAAGATTCTCAGTGAATCCATCTATGAGAAGATGCTCAACAAAGCGGGTAACCAGGGAACAACAAGTGGCTCCCTCAACCCAGAGGCAGCTGCCGAAGTAGACTCGTGGCTTCATTTCTTTGGTAACCTCCAAGACCCAACCCTTAGTCTGGTCTGCTTTCCTGCAAATGGCGGAGGTCCATCCCTCTTCCACCAGTGGGGAGAGCATTTCGCAAAACACAACATTGAGGTTGTGGTCGCCACTCTGCCGGGATGGGAAAGTAGAGAAAAGGAATCTCCTATCAACAGTCTGCAGCACATTGTTGGCGCGCTCGGGGCTCAAATCATGGAGATGATAATGCTCGACAAGACGATTGCATTCTATGGCCACAGTATGGGTGCACTCATAGCATTTGAGGTTGCACATTTGCTCCACGCGGAAGGTAGTACATGCCCTTCTCATCTCTTTGTTGGAGGATGGTATGCTCCATCTCTACCCTACCCGCATCCACAGGAACTAAGGGTATCGCCCATTTTGTTTGATCCTTCAACGGGAACACAGCAGATCATGGAAGAGGCCAGAGCATTCTCCTTTCTCCCAGAAGCCGTTCTTAACAACCCGACTCGTCTGAGACGTCTGTTGCCATGTATCCAGGCAGGGATAACAATCTGCAAGTCGTACATCTGCCAGCACAATGAACCACTCCCGTGTAATGTTGTTGCTTTCGGCGGACAGGATGATCCATTCATCTCCCCAGACCTGCTTGAAAAATGGAAGCTTGTTGCCTTCAATGAATCAGCTCCAACACAAGCGTTCAGGAAATGCATTATGCAGGGTGGACATTTCTTCATCTCATCTTCAAGACAGGACGTCCTCAACAAAATCACTAGTATCCTACAAGAGGACAGTGTAATCGTGAAACCATCAGACCACAGAGACGTACCGAACGTGATCGATATGCAACCAAGTCCGACCGAGATTAGCACTGCTATGACTCCTATCCGGTCTGCACCTGTTATACATAAGGCAGCTGCGTATCTCCAATACCAACTGAAAGATCCCCGTTTCAGCAACACAAATCTGTACGTCATGTTTCGTACAAAGAATGTCCCTGCTGATGTCGAAAGCTGGCGATCCATCTTTCGCCAGCTGATGGACCGCCATGAGACACTGAGGTCAACCTACCATGTCTCGAATGATGCACAATATCACAGTGGAGTGCAGGCAAGGTACTACAACGAAATTGCTGGCGCTACTGACATCGACATATTGACTGGGTATCAAGAGAACGAGGCCGAAGAAGAGGTGTTCCAGAGAACCAAAGTGCCCTTCCACCTGAACAAGGAGTATCCAGCAAGGTGCATTGTTGCCCCCACTGGAAATAGGAGTGCTGTGGTTGGACTTGTCTTACATCACATCGCAACAGATACAACCAGTTTCAACATACTATTTAGGGACTTTGCACAAATCATGAAATCAAATTTGAGAAAGAAATCTCTCCAGAAGCCGATGACAACACTGACGTATGGTGCTTTCATACAATACTACTACTCCTACCTTCAGCAGAACCAGAAGGAGCTACGAGAGTTTTGGAGGGCAGCCCTGCCTCCTACTATTCCATCCATTAATCTTCCATTTGCCAAGCCGAGACCACCAACCTTCTGCTCAGGAGGCGGCTCACTCGAGGTTAATCTGCCCAAGGAACAGGTCCGCAGCCTTATGGAATACGCGAAGGCCGTTCGCACCACTGTGTACAGTATTATGGCTACCACATATCAGCTCCTACTGCACATCTACACTAAACACGACGACATCGTGATCGCATGTCCATTTGACATGAGGATGTTAGCTCCACAATTCTCCAATGTCCATGGTCTCTTTCAGCACCACTTACCATTGAGTGCCTCCTTCGGGAACAAAGATCAGTCCTACCAAGACACCATTCGGCAGTATTGGCGCAAGTTGCAGGATTGCAAGAAACATGGCATATTTCCGATAGACGAAATCATGAAAATGGTGTCGTATGAGAAGCATCCAGCAATGGAGCCCATCATGCAACATATAGTTGTTCAAAACGACATAACTAGTATGAACCAAATGTTCAATGGTGCCACTGGCAAGAGAGTTAGATTACTGAGGAACGGTTACCACGACTTTCCAGAAGATTTTGTCCTCCATTTGTTCCAAGACACCAACACGAAAGATATCACCTGTGGCGTCCGGTACTCAAAGTCCTTGTTTGACGAAGAAGTTGCACAGTGCATGGTAGACGACTATGTCTCGTTGCTCTCCACGTGTCTTAAAAACCCCAAATGGAGCCTTTCGGAAATCATCAACGCTGTAGAAATGACAGCCTTAAACTTCAAGTCCGATACCGGGAGCGGCAGGGATAATCATCAGTTACCCAACCAAGCAGTGTCACATAAGAATGGCAAATCCATACAACAGCAAACAGTTCATGGACTGATCGATCCTCGACCCACTGATGTACCACATCTGACGAGCAATGGACATTCTGACTATCCAACGGTCAATGGACGAAGTGACAGAGTCCCAGGGAGGGATGAGCTGCAGCTGCTACACTCTGACCTCTTGCGGAAGCTCCAAAATGGTATTTCTTTTGTTTTCTCTGCTCTCTTTTACAGAATAGTTTTAAAAACCTTATACCATACTAATGATGCCTAGAAGAAGGCTTTGATTAGATAGCAGTAAGCATGTGTTCATGGCAATGGTAAAATAGAAACTAATCAAGTCACGCTATAGTATTTATTTGCTTCCTTTTCTACAAAGAAACGTAATAGGCATTGACCAGAACAAATTATTTACGAATACAACATTAACCAGAATTAGCAGCAAAAGCACAAATCCCCAAGTCTTTGTGACTCGATGGGAAAGCGTAACTCGTTCTATTCAGCTGACCAGTTAAAGTATTGTCCTGTTTCACATAGGTACCATAGTGAGGAAGATGACATCTACAGGGCGGAACCACAAAAGAAGGCTCCAGTTGATGGTGGAGAATCAAACGACTGCAAACCTTCAATGGGGCTCCAACAAGGCCAGACAGCTTGCAGTTTCAAGCATCTCAAGTATACAGTGTTTCACCGCGGAAGGTAGGGGATAAAAAATATCTCACAACAGCTTTAATGTGGGATTGCTTTTGCTTGGATTTGATACTGTGTAACTACAGCTGAATATACTATAGCAAAGTTTTTCCCAACATTCATTTTTCTTCCACTAATATCACATACTTCACCCTCAACAGGAAAACCCAGCCTCCGCCTAGTGACTGAGCTGCGAGACTTCACCTTCATGTTCATCTCCAATGATGACATGGAGAGCTGGAGACACGCTCTGTGCACCCTGGTTTCCACAGCTTCGGAAGCAGATTCAGCGAGCGAAGACACATACCTTTAAGGTACTACTATTCTGTCGGATGTTGGTTTTATTCGCTTCATTCCATCAATAACTGCACCAATGTTTTCAGAAGATATGAAATACATTGTACGTTTTAATTTGATACGTCTGTGTTTACACTATCTCTTTTTGTACGACCTGCAGGTACACTGAGACCCTTTCATGTCGGACACGACTCAGGTATCTCCAGCCTCGGCCCGGCCCAGACACGGCCCGCGCCCATGAGCCCCCCTCACATTTCCCTGGTAGGGAGAAGATATTGTTTTGCTGGTGTGTTCTTCCTCTTCCTGTTCAGCCTGTAGCCAATCAGAGCTTACCTTACATGTTAGCTGCTATTGTAAATATGATCAACTCGCTCACAATACTATAGACCGAGCCTAATGATACAGTATTGTGTGCGAGTAGCTTGATAAAGCCTACGAGGAAACATCCTGCATTCTCGCGAAAATACTTCTAGTAATAACATATAATTTACAAGAGGTAAGCGCCAACATTTGTAGCAGGAAGTCACAATTCATTGCATCACATGTCTTCAAGTAGTTGAAAGATCTTGAAATATATAACTACATGGGTCACCAGGAATTCCAACACAAAACTTTTAGATTTCTAACTACATGCGGTATTACAGGGATACAAATATGGTTTATGGGCGAATGTTAGGTATGATCAAGAGTGGTAATTGATCGTCGATGCCATTTACGTAATGCTGTCATGTGTGAAGAATGCTATGTTTTAGCATCTCGTGTTTTTACCAAATACAATTTCATCTCTATAATCTACCCAATAGTCGACTATATTTTTGTGTAACGCTAATTCAAATACATTTTGTTCCCAAATACTCTTTTATATGTTAGCTATTGTTAGGGTTACGCCATGTATTGTTTTGAGTACAAGGACAACAGTTATGTCTGTGTTTTTATATGTTGTGGAATATTTGTTGTGGAATATTTGATCTACTGAAACAGAAGGTTAGAGAGGCTATGGCTTTCATTTTTTTAGATTCATGTAATTATTATTTTGATTTTTAGCAACCTGATTTAACTAGGAGCGACATGTTTGAACTCGGTGCAAAAAGTTCATCAGTAACTTCTGAATGCTCAAAATCGACCTTTAGGGCTATATTCTTTGAAATGATTTTTTTACATCTTTTTATGATGTCATTAAATACTATGGTTTTTCCGTTAAAAAATTTAAGATTTCACCATGAAACCAGTAAATAGCTCAAATTTCATCATGTAGTGTATTGGTGCACTTTAAACATTACCTTATCTCTTACATACTATAATTTTGATTCATTGTAACCAAGAAGTAGTGTAAACTTCATACAAGATATAATATTACATGGCTATTAGGTTGGGCACATTGGTAAAGTTAAATGCTCACAGAAACGTAAAATGTTAATCACGATCTTGTAATCTTATACCATGCGTACTTTATTACTTAATTGAAACAATTCTCGCTAATGCCTGCGTCACATTTCCAAACCGGGGCCCGGCCAGACAGCTTTCCGGAACATAATGTATGACATAAAAACGCCAAACTACACAACACGTAAAGAGAAAAGTCGTGGGCATAATTTGTGTATATCTTATGTACGTGTATACATTTCTATTTTTCGTTTTCACAAGTAGTCCGGCCAGTCCCCCGGTTAGAAATGTGTCGTTAGCCTAAGCAGTGGTGACACAATAAAATCATGTTAAATGCATGTAAAATGGTGAAAGCTGCCTTTGTCTTTTACTTTGTCATCCTTACGTCTGAGTGTAGAGTTATAGTTAGCTACAACCATGTATTGAAATCCGTGTCCTGTAACTTTTTCAAATAGCCTTTAAAGACGTCCGATTCCAGATACATTCTATACACGTGACGTACAATAGTCGTTTTTCTCACCTACTGACGCTCCAAAGGTGGACATTGGCAGCAGGCTTTACATTTTATAATGTGAGTTTATGCGCTATTTCCTCCACCCCCACTTTCTGAAGGACGCTCATAGCTAACATGCCATGCTTCCATACTAGTTTAGCAGCAGAACTGAAGTAGGAAGGACGGAGATCGGTGGAAATTTGTAGCGAGCCTCGTGAAAGGTGCAGAGCTATAAATTTAATACTGTCTCTGCTGATTTAATGGTCGACGTTTACCCTCAGTTAAAGAGTATACAAATTATCCAGCAGCTAACATCTTTCCTGCAATCTAGAAGGGCACTCCAACACACGGAAATACTCTACATACCAGCCCTCCCTGCCCCTGATCCCACATTCAATCCTCCTTACTCCCAACTAACGTAAATGGGCAACAACTCCTAATTCTGTGTCACTAACAACGCCTTTTTGGACATTCCCCCGGGAGTGGCGTCGCCCTGTCAGTGTCTGTATATGTATCTTTGACCTCGGCAAGGAGAGACGAACAGGCGAACAGGAAAGACACGGCGCTGTGAAAGCAGCACTCTGTAAAACCGGGAGACGACACTCACCATTTGGATATTGTAGCAGCGATGTCGTTCACAAAGAAGTCTGTAAAGACGAGACTCCCGAAGGACATGCCGAAGGAAGAGATCGACGAGCTGCGACAGGTGGGTCACATAGACGTCGATGTTTTAGTAGCTAAGTGAGGTGGGGTGGGGTGGGGGTTCCTGTTATAGTGACGTCACTGTCGCTTAACAGACAAGCAGAGACCTTGTGGAAAATTGACCCTGAGTGAGTGGTTGCCGATATATCAAGTGGTATAACGGAACGTTGGGGTGTGGTGGATTATTGTGTTGGAACAGTCACGTACATCACAAACGTTTGTCAAATATGATGCTCCATCATATAATCTAATTTTGTAGTTAGGCCACGGCAAGTAGATTTTACAGATGGCATCAACGTGCTCGTTAACTTTTCCCTCCGGAGATGGTGAACATGACGAGAAAGTACCAAAATGTGATAGCCATAGCCATACTGTAATTGATAACCAGTCTACAACACTAGTGTCACTTAGTGCACCTCTTGAATACAGAAATAAAAGACTTGTTAGCTGTAATACCATGTTTTTGTTGCTTCAATTCTTGTTACAACGTCTATGGTGTCTATTTTGACAATCTAACCAGCTTGTTTTTTACCCATGTTTTTTTTTTGCAATCTCCCATTAAATCCGCAGAGGATGTCTTCCATAAAATCTACTTGCTGTGGCCTCAAGGCACATATTTCTAAGTGTATTGAGTATGGTTGCATTATTCTTCAATAAAAGTAGTTTAAAAGTCTTAATACTGTGACATGTTTTGAATATTGTTTGTAGTATCCTTACTAAGACTCATTTGCTCGATAATGAAGATTTAATAGAAAAATAAACATAAGGAAACAAAGTGGAGTACAACGAGTGGTACATAGAATTCGTATGTACGGTTGTATTATTTCTTTGTATTGTGGGTTATTTTTCACAAGAAACAAACCATTTCCATATCTCCTGCTTGTCCACTCGTATGTGCAGGCCTTCTGGGAATTTGACCGTGACCGCAGCGGAACGATCGACGGAAAGGAGCTCATCAACGTGATGCGGTCCCTGGGGCTGAACCCGACCGACCTGCAGGTGGTGGAGCTGATCGACTCGGTGGACACGGACGGGAGCGGCACCATCGACTTCCCGGAGTTCGTGCAGCTCATGACGCACCAGCTCAAGGACACGGCCGCGGCCTACAGCGAGGAGATGCTCAGCGAGGCGCTGAGGGTGTTTGACCGAGACGGGCTCGGGTACGTGTCTGCCCATGAACTGAGACACCTCCTGACGCACATCGGCGACAGGATGACCAACCGCGAAGTGGACGAGCTCCTTAAGCTAGCTGACGTGGACTCAGACGGACAGTTTAACTACCATGACTTTGTCAGAGTGCTGGCGGGCTACTGCCAGCAGCAACCAAAAAAGAAGATTGTGCGGTTTTGATCAACAATAAATCAACACACATGTACATTTTACAAACTTCAGGGCTCACTGTAAGAGTGCCCTGAAAACAAACAAAGATATGTGGCCTTTATAAAAAACACAGTTGATGTGTTGAAGGGGTATGTACGTCACAGCTACAAGCAGAGACGCCATGCGTATGTGGAGGTACATCAACAGACCACGTATATCTTGCACGTTTAGGGTCACATGTAATCAGATCCGAAGATGTGCCATTACTTTTTGATTGATTGATTGATTGATTGGTTGGTTGATTGATTGATTGATTATAAGCTGCTATAGTACTGTGGGCAACTCCAAATAGGTACCCATTCTCACGATACTACACAGGGCCGCGGTTATGGCAACTGTTACACGTTAATTTAGTACTGCCACGGTGGCATGTATACCCACTTGACAGACAGAATACTTGCTGGTATTCATATATTATCGTCCAAGTAAAAAGATACAGTTACCATTTTTTTCATGTGAGACTAAATAGACCAGGCCAGAATTAATCGTACAGTTAGCAGTGCTTTTCCTCCTATAAAAGGGTACAAAAAAGTCTCAGTCTTTTGAGTGGCTGCAACAGCTGCTAGCTGCAAACTCCCCAATGTTTGCCAACTCATTGTACCTTCATTGTACCGCTTCTTTGGCTAGTAAAGGTACAAACAATAATCAATACCTCAAAGAACCCACAGGACTTCCCTGCAACACCACATGTAGTAATGTTTGGTAAGTTATGTTGTAGACAGAAATTGAGCCCGGTAACAATGAGCCAATTAGTCTTGGTCTCTATACCAAAGTGTGCCAACTAGACAAGAACCGTCTGCTCTAGTAGAAAGACTCTGGCCTGCTTAGTACAACTGTGTCTGGGGAATGTCGCATATATAAGGTACACGTTTCCTCATTGCCAATCGTGCCTCAGTGTTAGTGATATAAATGATGCCAATAAAGAAATTAACAATGCAATTAAAAAGTACAGGAAGTGAAAGGGTCAAGCGTTGTGCACTGCGAGCTGGCCTGTATGAGCACTGCCACTGACTCACAAAAATGAAAAAATAAGAAAAGAGCATAGCACTTACATCACTTGTTACTTTTCCCCAAACAATACCTTGTTGTAGATTATACAAAGGCAAAGTCATCATTCTTTTTCTTGTTGTTGTTGACACAGTGTACGTTTAGAACAATGAAAGAACACGGAATAAATTTAGTTTTAAAGAATGAACATGAAGTCTATAGAATAGGGAATTTTCACAAATGTGACTACGACGTCCACGTCATTCTTACTTGGTTGTAGTTGATCTGGAAGTGGCCAGGTAAATTCGAATTTGCGTGTTAATCACATTTGTTATGGAATTATACACATAGAAATGTCTAAATCAGTTCCTGTCTAAGTCCATGTCCGCTTGTTGTGTGTCTTTTACTTTTATCTCAGGAGTTTTCTCTCCCTTTCGCCTCCTATCCAGTTCGGAAGTCATTGGCTTATGGTCTCTGTGACGTTTGCCTGTCGTTGACGTCGGTGTGGAATTTCGCGAGGGCAGCTGCCAGTTCAGACCCAGTTCTTTGACGGAGTGTACGGAGCTTTCTCTTGATCGCACGTCTGCCCCCCGCTGGTATACCTTCATTCCGTCCGGTGACAGTGGTGGGGAGTTGAAAAATGACGTCATAAGATCAGGAGAGATGCTACTATCTCCTGAAACACTGTTCCATCTTTGCTTTGGAACGGGGAATTTCTCTCTGTTCTTTGCCCCAGATACGTCCACTGTGTGTCGGCGTACGGGACGTCGCAATGTAGACTTCGTGTCTCGCATCGCGAAAGGAAGGACGGCCGAGTCCTGACTCAATCGTACTGCGTCAATAGCATAACACAGACGGGCCTCCTCCTCTCCACTGTCGCCGACGTCTTCTGTTGATTTATTCCGACCTGGTCCCTGCATTCTTTTTAGAGCAACAATCCGGCCCGTCGCTACTCCCCAAGTACTTTTCCTCGTTCTAGTGCTTCTCCTAGGTCTAGTTTCATTTGGTAACGATTGTACAGAGGCATGCAAGGAGTGGTCCGAGTGTTGTACAAGAGTCGATTCAGACGTATTTTGATAAGTTGATTTTGACTTAAGTTGTCTCAGATTTTTGCGGAGTTGTCGCGCCTCTGCTTGCATCTGCGTCCTCTGGCGGTTCATCTCAATTTGCAGCTGCCTGTCCAGCGATCTGTGCTTGAGAATCTCCTGGACGGTGTCCCGCATGGTGCGTTTGGCCATAGTTTTGTCGGCCATCATCTCCACCGGATACCCCATCTCCCGCATCCGCCGACTGTGCGCGGCCGCCATGGGGCTGGGGGCGGGAAGAGGCGTGGTGCTGTCCGTCAAGTACACGTCCTCTCGTACTAGCTCCTTCGTGATCACAGGCTTCTTCTTTTGTTTCTCTTTACGAGTCCCCGCCATTCTTACAGGGAGGCGGATGCTGGCCGTGGTGATGATTTGCTGATCGAGTCGACGAGCTTGCGGGACTGCCAGCTTCGCGCCAGTGGACATCTTCTTACCTGGCCGCCCGGACGGCCCTCTTTCCTGCTCCGGTAGCGTTTAGTTTAAGGTTGTTTTGATTATCGCTGACATTACTGACAAATCCTAGTTTCTCATCGGTGGATTCGTCCTCTGCTGTAATACAAAATGTGGAGAATTATAATCTTATGGTAGCCTTTATGTGCTAGTAGTGAAATGTCAAAAACATTATACGATCACCCGCACTAATACACAATCCTTCTTTTTTTGGGAACTGTGATGGGATATTACTCAAACTCCTTGAATACGGATCCGGAGCCAAGGACTTTTGGCAACTAATCCAACAGGACCGATCTACGGGGCAAGAAAGCTAAATTTTGTAGTACATGTACTCTATAAATTAGCTAGCGTAATAAATAATATCCAGTAAGCTGGACGAAATTTGCTTGCCCGAAATTTTCGATTGAGAAACAAGAATGCAAACCGTTGCACTGTACCACTGTACACACCACAAAGCCAAAACAACCACAGCAAATAACTAAATATAATCTCGAGTCGGCACGAGGGCAGCCATACGCCCACTACAGGATAACGCTTTTGTCTGAATGTGGCGAAAAAGCAATAACGTCAGATGAAAGGAGTTAGGTATCATTCAGCTACCTGACTAATGGACTATGCGATATCTAAATGCCAAAAAAATCAATTATGCCAATATTAGTACATGCCTTGGTCGCTTGGATATCATAATTCCCCTCCTCTTTTCTTGGGTAGGCTTGACTAGTTATCTTCCAATCACGACAAGGATCATTCTCTATTCTGTATTTAGTTGTGGACACGAACGTTACATTTTAACCGTTCGTGCTCTCATTTAAAGCATGTTCACTGTTTTTCTGAGATATCGGCGGTCAGTCAGGCCAGTACAAACCAAACCAGCCGCTATCTTGTTTGTCCAGTGTTTATCTCCTGCGATCTCCGTGCAATTTATCAAGTCTCATGTAGACACCTGATCGATGGGGAAGGACCGCACTAAGGGAGTTTTTGTATATTCAACATTACCACTTCTTACAATCCGCACCTAGTGCCTTCATGATCACACCATCGTACTTAAATCTACAAGTTAGCATCTCCAGAAATCTGACGTGTTTAGGTAGTAAAGTTAACTACACTCTGAGCATGTTTGGCCACTTTTGCTACGTTGACCACAGTACGCTAGTCTCTCTGTCAGCCGATTTAAGAAAGAGAGAAAGTCTTTTACAGGTTCAGATAGGTTTTGTCAGGCCATGGAGAAAAGATTATTTGGCTATTTTGAATGGAAGATTACGGTTTATTTGATCCTGAGACGCAGGTTTTGGTCCCGTTTTGTGAAGCTGGAGGGGTGTTTGTACGTGTTTGGCGTGTCCGGGGTTAACAAGGTCTCCTGGGCCGGTAACCGGGCACCGCCACTGGCATCCTGGTTAAGAACTACTGAGATGTTTCTCTTAGAGACCAGCCACATTCATCGTGCGATAGGTCAACAGCAGCAAAAGGTTTCTGGGAAAGTAATGAATGTGTGGTAAAATATACAGCTGTCTTGTCACGGCTAAAAATCACACAATAAAGAAATAGTTTGTGAAGTATCAAAATGCAACCAGGCAGCAGACGAAATATCTAAAGGCCAATACGTGGCGGAATTGAGGATGGTTGACACCTACAATGCTGTTCTAATAAAGAATGTACGTTTGCAAAAGAAATTCAGCGACGGCTACTGTTAATGTCATCAGCCGACCATGCTAGGCACCCTTGTCAAACGTCTATTTTGTATGCAGAGAGTCAGAGGAATGGGCAAAACATTGGTTTTGACGATGATGTCAGTACTATGTGCTTTACAACGACAAAAGCTGTATAATTTTCGTCTGTTGAAACACGTTATCAACGCCCTTGATAAGAGAAACACTTCCCCAACCGAAGTGCTTGACGACCATTTTTTATGTACTAGTGCGTTATTAAGCAGAAATCTGATATAATTTGATTTGAGGTCTCGTGGTTCACAAAAACGCATCCCAATGGCTATATAGCTTTCGGGTAAGAATTTAAACAATGAAAAGGAAGACGATAAGGAATTTAATGCTACATGTATGTTGTCGATGAAAAGTCTATCTGTCAGTACAATCAATGATAGAGATATGGTACCGTACGTTTACGTGTGAAAAACAACAGATCATTTTAACACAAAGGAGTAGCCTCAAGAGGATAGTGGTTCGAGAACCGCTGGGTTTCCCGAATCACCGTGTTAGTTTTAGGTTATTAGCAAAAGAAACAACGTATTGAATTATCGATGGTGTCGTACTGTACCGAGTTCAAATGTCCTAAAGTTGTTTTTGTAATAAGGTTATGGTTGACACAGGTGTCTAGAATTGACCCGTTAGCTCTCAAGAATTGTTCTGTTTCCCCTAGCTAACATCAAGAGACTTCAGTGTATCGTCAGTCTATCGTCCAAAGTAGATAGCGTAGAATTATTACTTGAAAGGCTGGAAGTAAAAAAAAGGCCCAAAACCACGTTCTAACAGTAAAAGACAGTTTCCTTTCTAACAGTAAGAGACAGTTTCTGTCTAGGCAGTACTTACCAGAGCGGGTAGACTCGCCGAGTGACCTCCGCTCCACCTACCCGGCATGTGACGGGCACGGCCCCAGCACTATAGCGACGTTTACCCAGCATTGACATTTCATCTCTCACCTCTCGGGACTATGGCAACGGTGCGAGGGCTTTATGTAAGGCCCGATGGGACGATAAAGCGTAAAAGGTTCGGAACCGGCCAACGATGCATGAGTGGGTCGCTCAGAAGCTCAACTATCGGCCGTGGTCACGTGCTTAATGAGGGTCCGTTGCCCGGTAGAGACCCAAGTCTGTTTTTCATGAAACAGTCGTTATACCCGCCTAGTTCCATAGAGCTTCTGATATGAAAACCGCCTCAGCCTCGAGAAAATCTCATCTGTAAATCATACCTTTCCACATATTTCTTTGTATGATAATTCTTGCTGTCCAAGATTTGTTGCGATAGCAGCACATCTGATACTTCTTCTCGTCTCCTCTTCCAAAACATGTACGGGATGCTTGAGTGCAGGGGAGATTACCGTGCTCTGCGCAGAACTTGGTAACGTGTCATTGCTTCTTCATCAATCAGGACACAGGTGGTTCAAAACGCACCGATATGTGTGCGTAGCACTTCTGTGGAAAAGGGTGCAATAAAGCAAAGAGTCCAGCTATTCAAGCTAAACCTCTATCTTAATTTGAGGTTGGAGCCAAACCAGGATGTGATTCTAAAAAAGTAAACTTCAAACAAAATATCCCCATTGTTCTCAACTCAACTGTTCACTGAACTGTTTTAGAGTTCTAGCTAAACAAGATCCTAGTCAGCAGACGAAACGTAACACATATGATCAATTTGTCGTAATGTCACAGTAATGTCGTAATGTGACCGCTTTCAGATAGCTTGTTCGTAACCAACACGACAAGCTAACACTATGAGTACATAACGTTAGATAAAACAATAATGTTTATTGAGACATTGGCCTTGGAGCCAGAATGATATATAGACCGGACAGAACTTTCTACTTTCAATAGTGTGGTATATGTAAAGTCTTACAGGCTTGGGACTCAAAGAACTTGCCTGCCTGTGTGTGTTTTCGTGTGTGTGTATGTGTGTTTGTGTATGTCTATATGTGTTTAAGTGTGTGTGTGTGTGAACATATGTGAACGCGCGCTCGCGTGTGTGTTTGTTTGCGTGTGTGTATGTTTTTGCGTGTTTGTTTTTGTGTATGCTTGTATGAGTGAAGTCATTAGCAATAGTCTCATATGTAGGCGTAAAGACAACGCATTCTGGTGCATTTTCGTCGTCTCGCTTTCTGCGAAAACCGGTTTTCATCCATTATTCTGCTGACCTCAGAGTACATCAGAAGAATCATCCTCGGGGAAAATGCTAATGACGACTCTTCTTTTGTCCAAGTCGAGGCGAAGTAGTAGGGCGACATTCCCTATTCATTTACCTTCAAGGTAACACGGGCGTTCTAAAAGTAAGGGCTCGCTTCTACTGATGTATGTGAATCTTTACTTCTATACTCAGATGAATACAAGGGTTCATTATTCACAGGCTACAAGTACTAGTGAAAATACAATGGTTGAATCAGTAATCTACGGCAAGCGTAAGGTATGTCTCTGACTTATCAGACAGCTTGACCTATACGCAGTGACGTAATCCTGGGATCGATCTACATACTAGTAATTAGCCTGGTCATGATAGCTCCAGTGTAATTTTTACTTCAAATACGCATGCGCGCCTATCACCCCAGCCCCAACATGGCGTACTGAGTCATCTGTTTCGGCACAATTTGTTTAGGACGATCGTATTGGAATAGCTACATTTGTGCCCCGTGAATCTGAAAAATACAACCATAGGCCACCAACATGGCTTTCGACTGCATCGAAAAAGTCATCCGTCACCTGTTTCGACAATACGGCAGGTTCTTGGCCCGGCACCCGTTGCCGTTCCTGCTCCTGTCCATACTGGTGGCCGGTGGGCTGGGTGCTGGGATGTATTTCCTGGACACAGAGTCGAGCGTGGAAGACTTGTACACACCTGACAACGGGCGGGGCAAGACGGAGCGAGCGTACGTACAGCAGCACTTCCCGACAAACGACTCCACAACCTTCCAGGCCACCCGTCTGATCAATTTGGGCAGATCTGCAAGCGTGATTATAACAAGTAAAGGCTCTGACGGTAATGTACTGAGTCCCACGAGCCTGGCAGCAATCAACTCACTCAACACAGCTATCAAGGGGATACAAGCTGAAGTGTCCGGAAAAAACTATGCCTATACAGATCTATGCTCTAAGTGGGGTACACAGTGTCAGGTTGGCGGGGAGGATTTCCTTGATTTCGCCGTTCTGAAGAACGACAGCATGGCGATCAGCTATCCACGCACAGACCTGCCGGGCGTGTCCACTGTTTTCTCCGCAGGCACTCTAGGCAGTCCTACCCTGAAAACAGGCACCGACATCGTTGAAAAGGCGAAGTCTTTCCGGCTGGATTACTACCTGCGCACGGACTCTCCATCAGACGACAAGCTGAGCGAAAAGTGGGAACTGGCGGTTTTGTCCTACATGGAAAAATTCAAATCGAACTTTATCAACGTTTGCTACTCAACGTCAGAGGCTCTACAGTCGGAGCTGGCCGCCCTGACAACACGCGTCATCCCTCTGTTCTCCATCACCTTCACGGTCCTCATCACCTTCTCCATCCTCTCCTGTATGATGCTGGACATGGTCCGCACCAAGCCGTGGCTGGGCATGCTCGGCGTCTTGTCCGCAGGCATGGCCATCGTGGCGTCCATGGGGCTGTGTCTGTACTGCGGAGTCAAGTTCAACAGTGTGGTGGCCTCCATGCCATTTCTAGCACTGGGTAAGTCACATATGCTTGTTTTGTTAGTATTTGTTCTTGTGTCTTGTGTATTTGACTTCTCGCAAGGAAAAATTCATCGACAGAAAGACGTTTAAGCCACCTGGAAGGACATGCAAGGCATCCCGGTCCCATATCTACTTTGGGATGCCTCTGGCGATAGATGATCAAACTAAGACTCGAATCCTTTGTCATTTCCGTCACGTACATAAACATAATTATTAAGTAAAGCTCTATCGGGCTACATTCTTCGCGTATGATCTGTATCATTGATGTCGAAGTCGTTACCGTACATGAGACAAATTTCCATTGATGAGGGAAAGACGGCAGCTTGATTACAGCATTTAGGCTAGACGGCTTCACCGAGAAAAATATGCTCTATGCCCCTAATTACATTACCATGTATTGTATTCCGTCCCCATACATCCTAGACTACTCATTATTGCATGTAATGCAATGCAATAATGTAGCTTTTCACAATGAAATATTTTCTCCATATTGATATAAACATTGCCAAATGCATTGATACAGAATGAACGATGGACAATGAACCATTAATAACAAGTAAAGTGATAGAATCATGACTTGAGATACGTATACGTAAGAAAGAAGACGCCAATCATGTAAAATAACACCATTGCTTGAGACGAGGTTGTAAAGGGTACCAACTAACATTGGCGTAATGGGAAGTGAGTAGGTGGGGCTACAGATACGACACATAAATTATTCAAAGCCGTTTGCCTTGAACGGAGGACAACAAAATATGAAGCATTGTGAAGCTATCACGTGGAATATAGGGCACGGTGAGTTTATTAATGAGAGTTGTGGAATGGGGGTGGGAAATGCATTGTGGAATGGGGTGGTAAAAAGGGGGGGGATAGGAAATGCATTTAGGGAAATGACTGTCGTATCGATATCACTACACGTATCGATATCACTACAGCTGGAGTGAAATGTCAGAACTCTATACACGTGAAAGGGAAAGGTAGATTTATAATGACATGTCAGATATTCTCAATAAGCGGAAACTCAAAATCATACATGTCATTATGATGCCTTGTAGCCCTGGTCGCCATAGCGACTACTGCATGAGCCGCCGGGATGACGGTAGGAGTTCGGCAATAATTACAAAACTTTTCACCTCAACGTCTTCACACGTCAGTATCTTAAACATGTACAATTGCTGACTACCTGTTGATGTAATCATGGTTTATTTAAGTGATAAGTATTGGAACCATACTCCTTCCTCATATAGGTCATGAGTCATGACGATACAAGGATGTATCTAGCTGTTAAACGTCCACACTGTCTAGGATGCATGAACACGTTGCGATGATAGAACCATACCCAGGCCTGAAGACCTGAGACAACTCTCCACAGAATATTCTGACTATACGTTGTGTTTTTGTTACCACAGGGATCGGTGTGGACGACTTGTTCGTCATGCTGGCAGCCTGGAGGAAGACCCATCCCGGAGGCAGCGTGGAGGAGCGGATGGGAGAGACGTACGCGGAGGCTGCGGTCTCCATCACCATAACAACCGTCACGGACGGACTGGCCTTCGGGATCGGCGCCATCACCCCCATCCCGGCAGTCCGCGCTTTCTGCATCTTCACGCTAACGGCAGTGCTTTTTGATTATCTGTTCCAGATCACCTTCTTCGGCGCCTGTATGGTGTACATAGGGCATCGCGAGAAGGGCAACCGCCACGCCACAACGTGCATACGGGTACCCACTCCGGAGGAAGCCAAGGACAGGTCCGGCTGCTTCCGCGCCATGTGCACGGGGAACGCGATGGCGGGAGTGGACGGGAATGGGGAGTACCACGGTAGTGACCACGCTGTCATGGTCTTTTTCAGGAAGTATTTCGGTCCCTTCATCACCAAATGGTGGGTCAAAGCTAGCGTACTGCTAATCTACGGCGCGTACCTGGGCTGTGCTATCTGGGGATGCACGCAGGTGCGACAGGGGATAAGGCTCAGTAGGCTTGCGGCAGACGACTCATACGTGGTCGACTTTTACAATAAACAAGATCAGTACTACGGGGAATACGGCCCGAGAGTAGCTGTCATCATCACCCAGCCTCTTAACTATTGGGAGGAAAGCACAAGAGACCAGGTAGAAAAGCTTCTTGCCAAATTTGAGGACACCGACTATACGTTTAACAAAACTGAGTCGGAGTCGTGGTTGCGCGACTACCTCGCTTTCGTCAACCAATATTCAGGCGTCATACCCGGCCTGAGCGCTGCCACCAAGTCCTCCTTCCTCTCAAATCTGTCAGATCCGTTTCTAAAGAATACCGCCTTTGAGAGGTATTCGCTGGATATAGAATTTAATGGAGATAAAAGTGCCATTGTGTCCTCTCGCTTTTTCGTACAGACCAAAAACATAGATAATTCAGACCGAGAGCAAGCCATGATGCTAAAGATGCGAGAGATAGCAGACTCTATGTCTATAAAAACAATGGTATACCACCCCACTTTCATATTTTTTGACCAGTACATAACCATTTTACCTAACACCCTGCAGAACCTGGGGATCGCCACAGCCACCATGTTCGTGGTAGCCCTTGTCCTTGTGCCCCACCCCGTCTGCTCCATCTGGGTGACCCTGTCCATCGCGTCCATCTGCACGGGGGTGGTGGGGTACATGACCTTCTGGGACGTCAATCTAGACGCCATTTCCATGATCAACATCATCATGTGTATCGGCTTTTCTGTCGACTTCTCTGCTCACGTCACTTATGCCTTCGTATCGTGCGAGGATAAGAACCGCAACGCCCGAGCGGTGTTTGCCCTGTACAGCTTGGGCATGCCCATTCTCCAGGGTGCCCTCTCTACTATACTCGGGGTGTCAGCTTTATCCACTTCTGTGTCTTACATCTTCCGCACGTTTTTCAAGACGATGTTCCTGGTAATTCTTCTGGGTGCTCTGCATGGGCTGGTCATCCTCCCCGTGGTGCTGACATTACTCGGCCCGCCCTGCTGTCAGAAACGTAACAAGGGTCCTAAATCTGACCGGGTCCATACCCAAGTCAACCCGGGTCATACAAAAGATACGCCCACCCATCAACCCCACAATCGAGAACCGCCCCAACAGTACAAGAATCAGCAACCACAGGGGTACCAAATGCCGTCTATTCATTCTCCCCAATACATGGGGGCGAACAACCCACTCAACGACACGAAGATGTCGACGTACCTACAGCATCTAAACGCGACGTCGACAGGTCGAAGGGCGCCGGGGGCGAGCGACTCCCCGAGGCACAACATGTACAGCAGAGAACCTTCTCAAGGGCAGATGCAGAAGGCTTGCAAAGAAGTCTCGGTCGTTTTCCGAAAGTGAACAGGACAGTTATCAATGCCTCATCTGTAAAACTTGTATCAGACAGGTCTTTTAAAACACGTTGATATCAAGCATGTATATTTTCCGAACGGTGTCTGTTCAACCAAGCAGATGTAGGGTTTTAGTCAGGCCTTATCTCACGGTATTCCAGTATAAACTGCATGTGTATGTCTACGGTGTTAGGAGACTATCATTTTGTTTGGATAATTTTCATGTGCAGATTTCAAATACAATAGTATAGAGAGGATTTTTTTCAAAGGCTATTACCCAGTGGGACATATAGGCTGGTAAAACACCCATTGGTCGGTCCGTTGAGAATGGTTACCAGGCTATAAATGTATGGACAGTTGCGGAAGCTGCTGTCGGTCCAACCGATCACTTTAAAATGAAAAGACGAAAGCGACAATAAAATTCATGAAAGAAAACGTTTTGCTATGACTGAAATATCAGCTGCTACCATAGCAAGGACACATACAATGTGATACCGTATTTGAACCACATTGGAATCTCGAGTTTAAGCCACCTGGGAGCATGACATATATACATATCATATTTGTACGTATCATATTTGACCGTCTAATCAATTTTTTTTTAAGTTGATGTTTTGCTTGGTGGTTATGGCTCAAGATGCTTGAACGAAATGTGGCCTAAGGAGTCAAATTTTCTTGGAAACAATAAGGTCTATCTGAGAAAGGACGTAATGTATATAACGTCTATGATCTGAGTCATCCATGTGTTAGGTTGCCATAGCGTATTATATCATGCATCGACGGATGCGTGACAAGACCGATGTTGCTGGTCTTATTATGTCAGCATTATGTAAAACATACCCGAAGGTCTGCCTTTTGTTTGCAAGGACAGTTGTCATCTGCAGGTCGGCTTTGTCAAGTGTGATGTTACTCTGTTTATCATCAAGGAAAGAGGAAAATAGCGTCCTATGAATAATGATTATCCGTCTTGGGTGTTTATCTTATCAATACTGATATATAAAAGACTATTTTCAACACTTTCATTTCTTATTGTTTGTTCATGGAGAAACATTGTAACAGAAACACGCCTACTTTGATTGAGATGATTTGTCATTGAATGCGTCATATAGTATCGTTAATTATACGATTGTTTGTTGGTGAATAAATACATGCTGACGTTAGTCCAGTTCTTACGTACTGTGAAATATGTTTCAGTCTTCATAAACACCTGCTGTTGTGTGAGGTGATGTGTTGTATAGCTTCACTGCTCTTCCAAATGTTGAAGTCGCTCACTGAAGAATTACCCCATATTTACTTTTGTTATTGCATTTAATCATTAATTTACACATGAGTAAGTAAATGTATAAACAGATATGTGTACAAAACAGACCAACACAAAATACGTACGTCTGAACACCATCTCTTCCGACGTTCCGACATTCAAATTATTTACAGTTAAGTGCAAAACGTTGCATACGACTCTACAGAATACCGAACTAAAACCTCACTCAAGTGACATATGTAGTAAGTACCCTCTACCGATCCACGCTGATACTGCATCAATCTGCTATTAGCAAACTGCCTTTGGCCATACGTGTGATCACCAACGTTTTGAATAACGAGTAAATGAGTCGCTAAGTAGTCATCGTGAAGGTGCAGTGACGCTGTTCGTATAAATCACTAGCTATTGGTAACTGTTTTTCCAATGAAGAGGAGTGAAGGATATTCAAGTTCATATATACAGTAATATAGTGCCTTGCACAATGTTATTCTTGGCCCACGTTGACCTATGATCCACCCTGTTTACCATGTATTAAAGCTGTGTCATAGATTCATTTGTCAGAGACAAAACAATGGACTAGAAGGAATGGTTTACCCAAGCGTCAGAGCTCAGGATGAGCAGCCATCAATACCCTGTGCCCGCACAGTTCAGTTCTCCGTCCCCACTGCGCATGCTCAGTGCGGGTGTTGCTTTCTGTAGTCCTTCACCATCCTGCCGAGATGTTCCACGGCGTCATACACACCGTCACCCGTAACTGCGCATGCGCCCTGGACGTGCCACTGGTTCTCCACCAGCTTCCTCATGTGCAGTTTCTCCACGATCTCCGAACAGCTCGCTGCATCTGTGAGACAGACGTCTGAGTTAGCTTCTTTTCAATGAACTATTGCAACTTAGATGTTTCCCCTTATATACTGCAGTGCCCTTCCATAAAATAATGCGATAAAGCGCTTAGTACAATGCAGCAACATTCAAGGATTAAAAAACCAATGGTATGCAGTTGGAGTAATATAAGAACTAAAGGGTATTTCGTTTAGCTTTGGCCCTTGAACACATGATTCAATTAATAAAGCTAATCTGAACTAGTGAAATTCGGTCTAGAGTCAGCTAATTTTAGTACCACTATACACCATACCACTATAACGTTATGTGTTTACATGAACATACAGACGGAGGTTGACCTCTCGGCATTACAAGACAACAATAAAAGAAACTCGGGAATATTTCTTGACAGAAAAAAAGGAAAGTAAGAAAACAAATGCTTTGCATCATTACATAGGCGTGTATGTGCACTTACTAGGCAAGTCTTGCTTGTTAGCGATGACTACTATCGGGGTTCCACGGGGGAATTCTGGGCTCTCCATGATCCCGAACAACTCCTCGCGAGCCTCCTCAAGACGGGCTCGGTCCGCACTGTCCACCACGAAAATCAGACCTGCGCACAAGGTTGGCAAAACGTTTTACTATATGAAATAGATCTTCAATACAATGAATCAACGTCAACGGGCTTTTGTTATCGGAATCGCTAAGAAATTTCTGACTTAAAAGTCAGAAAATACGAGTAAGCACTAAGATATTACGATGTTTGCCGTCAATAGAGAATTGTTCGACTCCTGTAGCATACCTTCTGAGTTTTGGTAGTAGTGCCTCCACAGCTGCCGGATCTTCTCCTGTCCGCCCACGTCCCACACGGTGAAGGACACGTACTTGGTGGGACACACCTCCTCCACGTTGAAGCCGATGGTCGGGATGGTCGTCACGGTTTCGTTCAGCTTCAGCTTGTACAGGATCGTCGTTTTACCTATTGGAATAAGGAAATCTCCAGTCAGTGTCGATTGGATGAGCCATTTATCTCTATTTCGAAGGAAACCTATAGTAGGTAAAACCTTAACTGCCAAACGATTCGCCAAACGATTTTTGTCGTATGATACTATTTTACACTTCCATTTTTGGCACTTTTGTCGTAGTACATTCAGCTAGCGATGTTATATATATCGTCGTCTGTCAACGTCTACAAGACGTGCCTAAGGAAAGTTGGCAACCATTTCTATAACAAGCTTTAAGACGACCGTCCCAGGAATGATCACAATATGCTGTGATACGATGAATAAAAGAAGCCGACGAAAAGCGTTAGCCATATTTTGGGTAGACCGCACATAATGATAGTAACAACATTAAAAAGTCTAGGGACAACATGTTTTTTTATAAATAGGGATGGACACTTTCTACAGATAGGATGAAAAGTTTTCTAAAACCAGTCTAGAGTACATTTCTAAATCATATCGCCCATTGATATAAGCAAACAGCGTCTAACCTGCGGCGTCCAGCCCCAGCATGAGGATGCGGGCAGGCGTGTCCTTAAAAGCGGACTGCATCAGGTTCATCAGGCGGGAGAACATTAGACCCATACTGTCTCTGAAATACTCGGTAACACGACTCAGGAGGAAAAAAAGACACCAAAGTGGAAATGTTCTTCCTCGGTAATATTCTTGCTGGTGTGCGTCGATCTCGCCTGTTAATGTCTCATAAGGAATCTTCAAGTTGCGCATCGGTTTTATTCATTTCCTTAGGCTTCCAACGTGTTCCTTCCAACGTGGAGATAGCCAACAGTCCCCAAAATAGAAAACAAAACACGATTTGATTGGTCAACACACAGCAAGTGTTTGCACGTGTCAATAAAAGCGTAAACAGTGGCTGCGTCGCTACCTCCACGTGTACGAAGGTGACTCAACAATTAGCTAGTCGGCATAACAATACAATGACGTCATTTCTCGCTACCCCTGGTTTCGCAACAACCTGTAAGGGCGTAGTTTCCGATCTTGCTCTGACATTAGTCCGGCATACGTAGGAGATGAGAAGGAAAGAAGGAAAGGCCAGTGAAACAGCTAGAAAATTGAAATGTGTAATTCCCTGCGTGGAAGAATGTATATCGGGTTATCGGCTGGAACGTGCTGTATTGGTTCTGCTTTGTTTGTCAACTGATCGCTGTCCGCCATATTGGAACGAGGTCGACATGTTCACTGATCAGGAAACCGGGAATAAAGTGGTAGCCGCGCTCAAGAAAATGAACATTATATTTGCATGACCTGTGCGACCATGGTGGTGGATCGAAGTAGACGTTAAACATGTCAAGTAAGACACGAAAGTGGGAAGATTTGCTCCATTAGGGACCCTAGACTAGGTATATATTTTCAGGAAGGAGCACTGTGCGTTATGGTAACGTCTACTGCAGGTGTGCTGTGTGTTATAACGTTTAATAATAGTATAAGTGCGAGTAGCAATGCGGTCACTAGATCTCAGGTAGGACAGATGTTTCAGTATGAAACTTAAGGAACAAAAAAGTACGTCGATTAATTCTGTGTATTGATATGTATAAGAATAGACCTTTTATGCCCCTCTCATTTAGTGTTTACATGTGTCACAGTGTAGTGTTTTTGTGTGTGGTGCGCCTATGTGCGAGTGTGTGTGTGTGTGTGTGTGTGTGTGTGTGTGTGTGTGTGTGTGTGGTGGGTGTGGATGTGGATACATTTATCATACATGATTTGGTACATATTGCATCATCCCCCAATAAAGTCTCAAGTCTCTCCAATAACCGTTGTAAACCTATAACGTTATATACTAGTAGATATATGTATGTGAATATGTCATTGACAGTGGCATTGATGGCCAGTGTTGGGAGTGAAAGGTTTACTGAGGTTCGACTCCTAATTGGCCATGGTGTGTCCTGATTGAGTCACTTCCATCACTTCACCCGGGTATAAATTGGTGCCTGAGAACCTTTGCCTTGTAATGTGAGTCATTTGCATTTGGGCTGAATTATGAGGAGTTTATGCAATTGTTGGGCCAGAACTGTAAAGATCTGGAGCAGCTGACATTCGGCGCTAGAGATTTTGTCACGGAGAGAATCTGACCCCAGCAATTAAGAGACCTGGTTCGTTCTACTGTATGATATATTCACTATCGTTGTAGGGCGTGTCGACTCCGCTCATATTTCAACATAACAGCCAAGTATAGGGTGGTGCCCACATAATATCGACAACTTTTCTTCACCCACTTGTCACTTTTTCACGTCAGCGAAAGTTAAAGCCATGGGATTATTGTGATCAAGCAAGTTCAACGGTCATCATTCAGTCAACGACTGTGAGACATTGACCAACATGACCAAAAAATCATCAGAGGTATTGATCCTTTTTAATAGTACCCGTAGGCTAATTTATATCAACAGACACCACATGACAAGGTTGATCCAATCACATTCAGAATAAAGCGATTACCCAAATGGATGTGGGTGGACAGTTCGGGTGGTGTCCACATACCTACTTCAGATCAGGTCATTTTGATTTTTCACTCATCTGCTTAGTGCAGCAAAGTATTAAGTAGTTGTCATCATGGTTTCGACAATACAGACGGACGTACTGATCGTCGGGTCGGGACCGGTGGGAGCTACCTTCGCCCGTGAGTTGATTGACAATCGTCCGGACTTGAGCGTCCTTATGATCGACAGTGGGGCCCAACTGTCCAAAACACCAGGGGAGCATCTCAAGGTAACTGCAGTTGGTGAACATTATAACCGTTAGTTCATGGTTGATTATAACCTCTAACGTCTTTTCTCATTTCGTATGTTGTAAAGTAAAAGTCAACATCCAATATTATGAGTTCTCTGTCAGCAGTTGCGATGTTGACTGCGAGTGCATGTTATTCCAGTCTATATCTGGCACAGGTGGCAGTTATTGTGTACGTATGCAGACCGCTCACCGCTCTCCTCCAGATCTAAAATATCTTAACATTGCACTGTGAGTTAAGACTTAATCTTGTGAGAAACAAATTAAGCAAGACGCTCTAAAACACGCGTGGATCGATGGGTGGGAGATTTGTTCTTAGGGTCTGGTATTTAGAACTTATGGATTCTTTCGCACCGAGCTTCAACCAGGTTTACGCCCCCAGCCCGGGGCTTGAGACAAGGCCCGTTCAAGTATGAATTATGCGTGTTCATTCAACAAAGGGGGGCACTGTCAAATGATGAGAAACTCGTTTTATCACCTAAATCACAACACGCTCATCATGATAGTGTTCGGTACCATACCTCTTTCTTCATTCCATCAAGGTAACATGTAGTTTAATATTGTAACTTTCGGTGCTGACGTAGATCAGCTCTGTCCTTTTTGTTTTACGTCTATCTTAGATATTCGTAGAACATTTTGTTACCCCTGGCCACCATAAAGCCCATCAAGGGTAGAACTCAACAACTTTTGAAATTAAATCACTTTCTTACCTACCTAGTCATTCTCACAATGTTCACAGACCTGAGGATAAACACTGTCAGTTAGCGACATGAGCGACCCGGTGGCACATCGGTTGATTTATGGTGAAGACTGACTAAAGGCGTAGTCACTGCTTCTCACGGTTCATTACACACTTCAACTCAGATCACGTAGACCACATATTTGACGTTGCAAGTCATCACACATTTTGCGATGAAAAGTACTTCTTCCGAGTTCACAAGCGAATGTGGCTCCCATTCTCGTACATCAATGAAGGATATTTGCGCAATCTAATCTCTCGTATTCGGCCGTTTGCAGCATTTTACCGAAGACTTGTGCGTTGTGTAAAGCATGATAACAACATCTTTAGGCTAATTTGCAAGCACAGTAATGCCAATCATATCGGTTATAAGTTATATAGGGAAGATATAAACGTATTGTTTATAAAGGCTTCCAGAATGCACGGCGACTTTAGTCATTGGCACATTGCCATTGACAGCTCAACTCTGGTTCAGCTTATCAGGACATGCATATGCCTCATTATTTTCTATCTCTAGAATTCTTTCCTGTACCAGCGGGACGTGAATCTCTTCACCCATGTGATTGAGGGACACCTGGAGCCTGTGTCTGTCCCTACTGATCATTCACCCGTGCCGACTCTGGACCCGGGGGCCGCTCACTACCAGCGGTAAGGAGCATTTCCTGAGTCGATATAAAGTTAACGTTTATAACGTCCATCTTCGTAACGTTACCACCAAGAAACAAGGCTATCAGAAATGGCAGAACTAATCTCTTTCAAGCAATCAGAACGATGGAGTTTACAATCGTATTCGGGCAGGAGTTACGGCTGGGGGATAGTAGTGATCGCGATTTCTTTCAGCTATCTCCCTTTTATGCTAACGTCACATTTCCACAAAGGGGCCCGGTCGGGTATGTTAGGGGCTGATTTTTTGCACTTTCGGGCGGGGCCCGATAAGACCCCCGGCGGCTGCCGGGCTATTTTGGGTCGCGGGCGGGGCCCCGGTTGATTCTAAGTCGGACTTAAAATCAACCAGGGCCCGGGCAGGAAAATACGCTGAATCAAAGCCGCTAACTAATCGTGAACACATCGACAGGGTCCCCTACAGTAACCGCCCGATACCCGCCCGGTACTCCGACGGTACTCGACGGTACAGGCCCAACCTTCTTGCATTACAAACTATTGCATCCGTTGTATCATCCCGGAACACCGCCAGGGCCGCTGACGGGGTCCCTCGGTCATCCAACAGGACAATTTGGGCCATGGTCACATTTCCACATAGGGACCCGAGCGGGTAATTCACGGACTGTTTTTTGGCACTTCCGGTCGGGGTCTTGTCGGTCTCCGAGCGGCTGCCGGGTTATTTTTGGTCTCGGGCGGGGTCCCGGTTGGTTTTAAGTCGGACTTAAAATGAACCAGGGCCCGCCGGGGAAATATTAGAGAAATATCAGCAGTAAGAAACTCACTTTCTACTCTTATCAATGGATGGTCCCACACACATGGGCTCCATGCGCATGAAGAACTTAAAGTCGCAACAATGTTCTCGCATTAGCTTGCTCATCAGCGTATTGTAGAACCCAAACATGGGTCGGCGTCTCAACCAGAGTTAAACCCACCACGATCTTCTTCTCTGGCACTGCCGCTCCGCTAGTCTCTCTTCTTCCGCTACGTATACCCATGTAGCAAAAACAAGGAAGCAACGGTGACGAGCTGTCGCCACCCTTGGCACGTGCCCAGCCTATCGACAGTGGCATTTTCCGCTTCTACTAGTGTGCCAGACCCCTACGGGGTACCCCGGGACATCCCCAGGGCAGCTTACGGGTGCCTGCCGGACATCGACCGATAAATCATTAAAGCATACGACTATTGGACGAAAGCCGCCGGAATGCCCACCGGAGCCCCCCGGGACCTCTAACGGGACGCGTGAAGAAAAAATGATTTGTGACTGTGTGAGCCGATGTCTACCCGGCTTCAGAGCCCGACCGGGGCCTACATCGGTTAGACACCGCGCGGACACCCTGGGTAATGTGACGTAGGCCTAAAGGGGCATTCCACTCCAGAAAGGGGTGATGTTTTTCAATAGATAATGTGTCAATGAGTACATAATCAGTCGAATTTTGTGGAATTCACCTTGGAGTTAATTGCGCGATGTGTGTTTTGTAAAACAATATGACACTCACTAAACCCATGCAGACTCTACCCATGCATTCCCGACTTTGTTTATCGTGAATATTTTCGAAATAAATGAGGATCGCTAAGCACACTGAGAAGGCAAATTGCTCATAAGATAGCAAAGAACACATAACAAGACGAGATTTCATAGCGATCATGAAATTAGTTTTGTAACCTTACCTAAAAGTTTTGGGTTGTATTCAGCCATAGGATTAATTCAATTAGAGGGTACTTGGGGAGTTAAGTAGAAAACTGAATGCTTTTGAGGCAAGTGGATCAACTGGGTACTTAATCGTATAATGTGAAGTAGTATGCATTTATTACTTCCTAAAACGAATATCTATCGGAAAATAACACTCCCGTGTGGAGTGGAATGCCCCTTTAAGAAATGTCGGCCATAGTGCCACCCCCGCCTTATCCTTTGCTTGGAGAATATCAATCACACTTTTTTGAGGGTTGCCCACACTGGGTTGTGGTCATAAACGCAAATAGACCCATAGACAAACAGATACACACACACAGGCTCACGCAGGCACACACACACGCATACAAACTCACGCACACGCACGCGAGAACACGCACACCCAAACTCACACAGACAAGCTAAATTCAATTCAGTACTTCGTTTCTTTGGTGTTTAAGTAAAAGACACCCACATATAACACGGAGATATATAAGAACCAAACGTGAAATGGTGGAGAAACATGGCCATATTTTTGTTAGCTAACCATGAAATTGATATAACTTGCAATCAAACATATTATGCGTGTACTTTTTCTGCATATTTACACAAATGTTTTGAAATACGGGTGACTCATTCAGAAATCCTGGTATGATTTTGAATTTTCCATTCAGAACCATACAAAACGGCCAGAATCCTGAGCAGAACCCGGAGGAGAACCTGCCGGACATCGCAGTGTGCTACGCCGTGGGCGGGATGTCCACCCACTGGACCTGCTGCACACCCCGGGAACACCCCACCATGGAGCGCTGGGACGGGATAGACGACGAGGAGTGGGAGAGTCTGTACAGTCGTGCTGAGGAACTCTACAAAACTAACCAGTAAGGGGTGCTAACATGAAGAACAGCACGTAGCAAAGCTAAATTCCTTTAAGATAAAAATATGCCTAAGACCACATTCTTTTTAACCTCCTTGCTCAGACTTACGTAATCTTCCGAAAATATATAACAGCACGCAATATGCGCCGAACACTTTGACAAGCAAATTGACCGCCAGTATATTGTTCATTTTGCTCTCATCGATTACTGTACACTGGCTATAGATAAAACATGCTGGACTTCTCTAACTGCCTCATGCCTCGCACGACGGGAGCCTCTACGTCTTAAATGACTGCTCTTTAGGGTATACTATCATGTTGTGAAGTAGCAGTGTTGTCATTGTAACTCAGGGCTTCTAATCCACATGCTTTGTACAGCACTAATTATAGTTGTCACTATGGTTCTCCAATCAATATTTTTTACATTTGCTCAACTGAAATCATAGGACGGCTTTCGAAGACTCTGTGCGCAACACCGCTGTCAAGGACGCCCTTCGGCGGGAGTACGAGGGTGACTTGCCATATGACTACGACGTGCAGAACCTCCCACTGGCCTGTGAACGTCGCAAGGACAAGCCGGAATTCGTAACCTGGAGCTCGGCCAGCACTGTTCTTGGGCCGCTGTTGGACATGCCGAAAGAAAAGTTCAAGATACTGGTAACGTTTATGCTCTAAATGACGCATGACAGAAGGTACAGTAACACTAGCTAGCTTAGTCGGTCTTACGTCCTATTCAAATATGTATTCACAGATTCTTTGCCTCTTCCTCAGGACCAGCACCAGTGTCTGGAGCTGGTCCATGACGGCAGCAACGTGCAGTACGCTCTGGTCAGGAATCTGGCTGACTGGAATGATAGGCCGCGGATCCAGGCAAAGGTGTACGTGGTTTGTGCTGGAACAGTCCAGACACCACAGGTAAACTCCGATTCTTTTTCACTTCCGTATGGACGTCATTTACACAATATGGATGTCTCTTAGCTATAGGCTTGCTGGTGATGGCTACTGAAGTTTTCATTATGCTAACCATTTAATACCAGTGTTGCATGCTTCTACAGCTGCTCTACAGGTCTCACATCCGCCCGGCCGCCCTGGGCCGCTACCTGTGTGAGCAGCCCATGGCCTTCTGTCAGGTGGTGCTGCTGCAGGACATCATCGACTCCATCTCCACACCGAGAGACGCTGAGAAGGACCACGACCCCATTCCAATCCCTATTGATGACCCAGATCCTCAGGTAATTTGCATCATATAGATAGAATATCGAATATTTTCATCATTTTGGAAGCGATAACTTAAGCCTACATACTGAAATGATAGCCAATGGGATAGCAATGTTGTTCACACCCTCTGGGGTACGTTCCCCAGGTCAAACAGAATGACAGGACAATTGCAGTCTGCATCTTTGTGGAAATGTGTATATGCATCTTGGATACAAGGGTCGTCTGCATTTCAGACGGTCTCAGGAAACAAAAGAAAAACGTTCTTCACGGTTCAGATTACAACTCTGGGACATCTAGACGCCAAAGATCCCCGAAGTCGCCATATCAAATTATGAACGAATCCGCAATTACATTGATTACTACTAAATATGGTCCTTTGGATCTGACACTTTTGTTTGGGTATGGATCCCGGTGTCTGAGGAGCGACCTTGGCACTGCCAGATCCACAGGGACGCCTTCTCGTACGGAGGCATCAAGCCTAACGTGGACACCCGTCTCATCGTGGACCTGCGCTGGTTCGGCAAGATGAACGCGCCTCATTCTGATAACATGATGGCATTCAGTGACGACATCAATGATCGCCATGGCATGCCACAGGTCACCTTTTACTACAAGATCCGCACCCAGGTAAGTATTTAAACAATATAGAACTGAATGCATCCACACCGCCAGTGGAAGTGGTCAATGAGTTCATGAGTTCGTATTGATTAATCGTTTCAAGATCACTTTCGTAATATGAAAACCAATACCCTTTTTGCCCCGTTGATGACCGTACTGGGTTTGCTTCACTTCCACACAGGAAGAACGTAACCAGCAGCACGCCATGATGGAGGACATGCTGAGGGCTGCCGGGGCCTTGGGCGGGTTCCTACCGATATCACCGCCGCAGTTCATGCCGATGGGCCTCTCTCTGCACCTGACGGTAAAGACACGTACGCCATCAGAGTTGATGCAGACGGTTTTGTTTCCTTGGCCATGATGCTGACAATTAACACTGCAAAGTCTGTCAGTAAACATATACACACTACAATTGAAATTTTTCGTGACTGTAATGCTACAGCAGTCGGTCTTCGAGTGTTTTTTTAAACTGTACTGTATATTGATTTTGCTTGGAAGGGGATCTATCGCCAGAGAAGTGAAAATATCAAAGTCTTTAATAGTACCTGGCTTCATTTATAAGCTAGTAAAACTTGCATTTTGTTGATTCCACCATTCCCAGCCCCTGGTTGATATGGATTACACGATCTGAGGGACTTGGCTTAAAACGTGTCTAACCAATTACTTTCATTGCCCAGGGCTCGGTGCGTATGGGTAAAGACCGACTCACTTCTGTTGTGGACGAATACAGCAAGGTGTGGGAGTTTGACAACCTGCATCTCGGCGGAAATGGCGTCATCCCCACCGCCACAGCATGTAACACCACCCTCACCAGCTCCGCACTGGCTATCCGTGCAGCTCACCATATCCTGCAGAACTGGTAAGACACATCGTCACGAAGTAACATACATTCTCATAATTCCACCAGGTGACATTATACCGCCACCTCAAAAATCGTTAGTATAGAGGTCTTTCCAAGATTGTCTTCAACACCGAATGTTAATATCCTAAATGTAATACAATTCAGATATTTAGGTGTTGAAGACAATCTTGAGCAGGCCTCTATAACAACGTTTTTTGAGGTGGCGGTATAATGACACCTAGTGGAATTATGAGAATGTATGTTATAGGTTTTGATGATACTTTGTCGTAACATAACGTTAACGTTACAACAGCCTAATTACTCATATGACATTGCATTAAACTCTAAGCGCCTTTCTGTATTGTATTGAGGCAATTTAGTCTTCGGACTACTATCTTGTGTTTTAAATTGTGTGTTTAAATAAATAAACCAGTTCTCATGACTGTATAACTATAACGATGTGAATAATAACATACATGTGCAGACTCCAACATCTCTGTATCACTGGATCGGTTCCTAGTACAAATGTATCTTCATGTAGTGGTTTTGAGAAGCTGATTTTTTTTCATGTTTTCAGGACACGAAGGATACAATGCGCCCTATTTTCTTGTTGGTATTTCTTGATATGTTCTAACTGCATTGTGATTGATATTGAAAAGAAATGTGTTTCATTTTGAGATCTAATTTGAATTGTTCTAGGAATGATAAAGATTTGGAGCCCATTCCTGTGGAACCAGACCACAAGCCTGGTAAAACCAAGGATGTGAAGGGACGCCATGGTGGTAAACGCCGAAAGAAGGAGGCAAACTAAACATAAGGAAGCAAATTTCTGTCGTTGACGTAAGGTCAATCGTCAAAATTTGACCATGGAAGAATTGTGTATCTTGGTCGTGCAACCATTGTGTCGAATCAGAACAAAATCGTCTGCTTCAAAACGTCACGGCAGCCCCACGTCAGTGATACTACTTAAATCCGTATAGATAGACACCATACTGGGCTTGCTACTTGCTACAATCAACAGTATGCGGTGTTTGAAAGTTAAGGGTTGGTTTCGTCATGATGCATTAAAGATGACAATAGAAACACTGTGCTTTAAAGGTATAGTTTAAGCACTTTTGGCTTTGATTTATGTAACATTGATTCTTGATCGTCGTCAGCAATGACCTGAATATGACTTCGATATGTCTTAGTTACCTAATGACTGTTACATTTCACAGGCAAAAGTAGCTCAATATGTAGGATATTGATTTCTTGAAAGCGTAACATCAGGGGCTAATTAAAGGGTACATTTCAGCATTACTTCATTAATGTGGTCGTTTATTGTTTTCTATTCAACTTTTAAAAACTATACAATGTAAGGAAGTATAACTAAGAATATTTCTGTTATATTGTAGGTAAACTTCAGTATCATCTGTCGATATGATTTTATATGTCTAGTACATATCTCAGCACATGGTATCATGCTATGTTATAATACTAATGATCTTTGAAATATACAGAATATGGTGATCAGCTACTGGTTTTGCAGCGATGTCACATAATCTTTACGTGATGGAATTCGGTATTATTAAATGTAATAGGTGTGGAGTTTTTTTGTATCCATTGTGTAACTTAAGTACAAGAAGGAATTCCATTTAGGGTTAACATCACATTTCCACAAAGAGATCCGGTCGGGCAATTTGGGGGAACGAAAAGTACGATATAAAATACAACAGAAAAACAAAGTACGCAGTTCTCACACTTGTATACTCTTTTACATAATGCAAATAAAAGATACAAAAAAATCCCATTCTTAATGTGAGACGGCAAAAATTCAGAACAGAAGAGGAAATCATACTAGTCATAGTGGCCATGGAGTCAAACAGTACGTGTCTCTCGGACTAGTCAAAATGCTGCCTAGGGTCTAGATATGGTAATGAACAGTGATTTGACGAATTTTGATAACGTAAAATCCCTTGAATGGTAATTCTCTCGAGAGTGTCAGGGAAACACGGTGGACAGTCTCCTTTTGGACGTTCAAGATCAGAGAAGGAAGCCAGAGAGACACGTAAGGTATCTAACCGAGGTGTCGAGATTGGGAACCTTCAAACCTGCATGTAACTGTCTCACACTCATTGCTAAGAAAAGCTCTTCTTTGTCCCTCCGTCAATATGGATGCTGCCATTCGTAAAGCCGAAATGTTGTATAGTGTAATCTCCAACCAGATCGACGGTACGTAATGTATAGTATCAAACTTACTCCGGTGCCCGTTTGACTCCCTTAGCCGGCTATACTCCCTGGCCAGCTTTGATACTATCTTATGGCACCGAAGGATCTGCTTGGAGATTAGTATAGTGTTGCATACGCAGTAACACACCTATATGGCGTAACACACCAGGTTTGTACTGAAGAGTACAAGCTGCATATCAGGACAGGTTTTATTGATCCACTCACACCGCGGGAAGGGCATCGACTCTTTTCGATAAGATGGCGGTGTATTTTTACGTATCTCAAACATGGGGCCTCAATTTAACGTCCTCTTTAACCTATCCGAGACATGGCCCTAACCGAAGCTGGGTACTTATTTACACCTGCGTAGTGTAATGTGCCTTCCCCAAGGGCACAAGGACAACAAACGGATGAACCCAGCCCAGCACCTCTGGGTTACATGTATCATGTCTTTTTTAAACCTCCTTGCATGTATGTATACGGGCCAATTTCCATGCCAAACACCATGTCGTTACGCCACAGGAACCCACAACCTCACACACTCTGTCCCGAAATACTTTGAGCACACCATAGGCTCGCCATTATCTTTCGAATTCAGTAAGACCAGATATTCGCGACTCTGTAAATACAAGTGTTCACAACCAGCAGACTACTCGTACCTGCCGATAAAGGCACTTCTGACCGCGGTGCATTGTTGGTGCTGTTGCAAGGCGCACCATGAGCCTGGTTGGACCGGTGAGACGACTTCCGCATTGCTTTCCCACGGCGACACTATTCGTCCTATTTCGTAAAACAAAATGGCACAGGTGTGTGACAGTCTGCGCCTGCCCTTGTTTGCAGGTGTTTTTGCCTTGTTGATGACCGCCCACGGTCACCCACAGTGTTTGGACTTCATGCCGCCCTTCGAGCCAGCAGAGCCCCTCAGTTTATGCCAGGAGTACAGCAAATTCGGATGCTGTACCCGCGAACAGGTATCGTTAAATGTTACAGTAATCACTAGTCGACCCCCGGACGGGACGGGGTAAGTCCATGCATTACTTCAGCCCACGTCTGTCTGTCAGCCATGACCGCTCCCAGGTCTTCCCTACAGTGTGGATGATTATAGAATGTTTGGGTGGAATGAGACCACAGCCATTCATTCCCAAGCAGGTATTAGGTGGTAGATTTGTGCAGAATTATAGTGTGTCATGTCAGTCGTTTTCATGTTAATATCTGTACTGTGGGAACTGGGACAGATATTTTCCCAAGTTACTTTAATATCTACTATAACCAAAGTTAAATCTCCTACGTCAGGGCTTCGTTGAGGCTCTCTAATACTTGACGCGATTCTGTCATGTAGTCAAAATAAGGGTCAATAAGTCTCACTATAGGAGAATAATCCTTACATTGCCTTCCCATTTCAACAGGATCATGAACTGAAGAAACAGTATGATGAAATTCTCAGAAGTTTACCGCAGAATTCCCGTACAAAGTGTGAGAAGCACGTCATGAACATCCTCTGCCAGGAGTGCTCACCTTACGCCTCCCATTTGTACGACCTGGAAACCACTCAAGTAAGCGTCATGTTTCTTCTGGTAACGTTAAGATAATCTTTCCCGTCAGTTTATTTGAGAATAAGATTATCTTGGAAGTGTGACTAAACATTTTGAGTGATGGAGAGCTTTGAACACAAGGAAAGTCATCAGATCCTAGGAGCCAAATCGGATCAAGAAAGCTTCGTCAATCTGACTTTCCAATTTCCACGCCATACATTATACGAGGGGCGTGCAATAAGTAATGGTCCTGACCCACTTCCAGTTGTCTGATCTAAATGAAATTTTGTATGTGTAATAATTCATATCTCTATGGGTTATGTTGCAAAAGACAGCTCTGAACTAATTGTGGTTTCTGATTTACTGGTGTTTGAACTTAGTCAGGTGCGAAATGGACCAGGTGTGAAATGGAACCAGTTGAGTGTCGCGCAGTGATCCGGTTTTTGTATTTGAAAGGACGCACACCAAAGAAGACTTTTGATGAAATAAATGAAACTTATGGTGATGATGCCCCATCATATGACCTTGTAAAACGCTGGCATCCTGAATTCAAACGTGGCTGGAAGTCTGTGGAAACAACTCCCAGACCTGGTCGTCCCTCTTGTGCCATTGATGAGGCATCAGTTGGAGGACCAACCTGGGGTGTCCTACAAAATCGGTGTCCAGAGCTGCATCAAACGATGGGAGAAATGCATAACTCTGGGTGATTCCTATGAAGAGAAAGACTAATAACTGTGCCAAGTTTCATTAATCTCCTGCTATGGGAAATGGGTCAGGACCATTACTAATTGCACGCCCCTCGTAGCATAATGTCGTCGCATATAGACATGTGGTATACTTGGATTACTCTGAGATGTTGTTTATTGTTCAATACCTTTTTCACAGGTGAAAAAACCGCTGCCAGGACTATGTCCGAAGTATTGTTCCTCGATACCTAGTGAGTGCATCAATGCCCTCCTCTCGACAACAATAGACCCATCTGTTCGTAAGACACTTTCGCCGTCAGATCCCCAAAAGTTCTGCGAGTCTACTAAAATTACCGACATGGACTACTGTTATCCTGACATTATTACTAACGAGCAGTTTTCCAATGACATCCAAAAAGCCATACAGGGCACCGGTGGGGAGGAGTGCCTGTGCTTCAAGCAGCTTGTGGTCGGTTTGAGGAACCCCACGGTCCTCGTGCATGCAGGGGACGGCACTCATCGTATTTTTATTGGTGAACAGTACGGGAAGGTGCACGTGTATCTGCCTGATTTCAGTAAAATAGACACGCCTTTCCTTGACCTGTCTAAGAATATTCTGACATCCACTAGGCGGGGTGATGAACGTGGTTTTCTAGGGATGGCGTTTCATCCGGACTACAAACAAAACAATAGACTCTTTGTATATTATTCCATTGGAGACGACAAACATCAGAAGATCCGTATCAGTGAGTTCCGGATAGCATCTCACGACCCCAACCAGGTGGACCGCGCCTCCGAGAAGGTCCTCCTTGAGCTGGACGAGCCAGCGGGCAATCATAACGGCGGCCAGCTGCTGTTCGGGACGGACGGATATCTGTACGCCTTCACGGGTGATGGAGGAAAAGCGGGAGACCCATGGGGTAAAAGAGGAAACGGACAGAACATGTAAGATATGTGTATTTATAACTTCATTCACAGTAACGTCTAAGTAATTAATGTTCGCTCAAACTCTGTAAATCTAATTGTAAACACAGATGTACCAGCTGCGTGATATTGATTGATGCACCATTGATTTATGTTATGTATATTTCGGTTGTGTGCATCTACTTGATGTGATGGTGTCCAGTCCCACATTCCAAAAGTTAGAACCCAGTTTACATTGGCTTAGGCCTGTGTCACATTTCCTACCCGGGGCCCGGCCGGGCTGTTTGAGAAAACGAAAAAATAAAGATTATGCCAATAAATATCCCGCAAATAGCCCGGCCGGGCCCCGGATAGGAACTTCGTGGCCGATTCCACAAGGAA